>NC_051161.1:84371134-84623600 GCF_013339745.2 Dermacentor silvarum
TTTGCAGGCTTCATGTTGAGCACATACTGTCGGAGCCTGATGATTCCTGGGAAGGCGCCCGAGGCCGTGTGCGCAGTGAACTGTTGGAGCCCCTGCTTCCGGAGGACATCCGCCAGAGTGACTCCCTGCTTGTGTGTGTCTGCGGTCCGCTTCCATTTACCAAGGCTGCACTGAAGTGCCTGGAAGACCTACAGTGCCCTTCAAAGTCCATGCACGCTTTTCTCGGTTGAAGGACAGTCAGCAGTGTGTGCAGAACGGAGCTCGGTCAACATCTCTGCGCCATCAATGTGCCATTATTGCTGGGCTTGAGATTCTCATGCCCTGAAATAGGTAGCAGTAGTGACTGCCATATTTTGCACCGTGGCTTTCAGAAAATTTTCGTACGTAATTGCTGTGTAATGCATAAATTACTGCTTACTTTTCATGTCATTTCTCTTGCGGAGATGGCAGTTTTTGCTCCCTGTTACCTTGCGGATTTTTTACTACAGTTCATAGATTGCCTTGTCCAGCCCCGTTCATCGAAGCGTTGGTCAAGCCAGCTTCAGTGGATTGGCATTTCTGTGCACTGCTGTTTCTCTGTGCCTGTGTTGTTGCAGAAGGTTGCCGCAACATGGGACACAGCTGGCTTAATAGGACGCTTTAGCCAGAGGCCAGCAGCGATTTTCCTATTCAAATAACCTGTAAAATGAATGACTTCTGGGTTCTTACGTGCCAAAACCACGATTTGATTATGAGGCACACCATAGTGGGGGAATCCAGATTAATTTTGACCACCAGGGGATCTTTAACGTGACCTCAATGCCTGGGACATGGTCGTTTTTGCATTTTGGCCCCATTTAAATGTGGCCACCGCGGCCAGGATTTGATCCCGCGACCTCATGCTTAGCAGCACAACACCATAGCCACTAAGCCACCACGGTGGGTATAAAATGTAAAACGCGGAACTGTTGTTGTGAGGCAACTGCGCTGGACCAAGTTGAATGAAATTTGTTGCATTTGAGAGAAAAAGTTACATTCAAGTTACTGTAGGAAGCAGAATTTTGATGTGGAGCTTGTAATTTTTACAAAAATTTTTGAAAATTGGTAAGTTTATAGAAAGCTTAACCACAAAGTTTATAAATCTGTAACTCTGCACCAAAAACAGATATCCAAAAACTGCATATCCTAGAACATCTAAAGCAGACTAATTTGCAATATAGATTTACAGCTTTTGTGAAATTGTTACAATGTTTACGAGGGTCTTGCAAAAGTCCTCCTCGCAAATTAGTGGTATAATTTATAGTTGTGTATGAAACATACATTTTGTCCACGTTAGATGCCTTAATCGGTGCAGTTTACAGAATTATGAGACCGTTATTTATTACTGAGCTAGAGCCATAAACTTGGTACATGACTTTCTTTCAATTTTGCAGTTTTCAACAACTTTTATACAATAATGATGACCTAAATAAAAAAATCTGCTTGCTCCAGCCACTAGATCTTAACTCTTTCTTTTAAATGCAACAGGCCTCGCCATAACTGGTGTGGTAGTTGCAGAGGAAATTGATAGCTTCATTCCCATGTATTTAGTTAGGAGGTCCCGAGCAAAAGCTTCATGTTGCGTTATTGAGTCCTATTTCGCACAAAATACTGGTTTTGAATTTCTGTCCCATTAGGTAAATCAGTATAATTTAAATGCATAAGATCAAGGAGCTGTACCATGAAACTTACTAGTTCACTGATCACTGATAAACACAAAGTTAAACTTCCTGCTGCAACAATTTTTATGATAAAACATTTGCCGCTTCCAGTCCAGATATGTCTGGCCCACGACGATCTTCCTGCTGATGGTCATCACAACCTGAATGACCTTGATGTTGTATTTGTAGAAACTACAGGATTGAAATGTTCCAGGAAGCCAATATTTGAGAAATTTCTGGTCACCAGAGACCGGTGAAGCTGATTATTGCACCAGGTTTCATGGTTGCCATATCATGTACAGTTGTTTCAGACAGGAGAATCTCTAGCCCAGCAGCTAGTACTGTATGCCATATGCTTGTGCTATACACATGCCCCTACGTTTCCGACAAGCATGCAGAACTACTTCATATCGCCTAATGAATTTCTTTTGTACATTTCTGAGCGAACCCAATGATGTACATGAATGTGGCACACGTGCGCTGTTATAACCACTTCAGAATTATATTTCGAAGCCTGTTCCTTTTTTGTTCATGTTGTCTTTTATTGCCCAGCCACTACACTAACACAACATTGCTGTGTCAGGAGAGAATAAGAGTAATTCAATACACTAAAATGTAAAGTTCTCTACACTCCAAGGAAACCCCTTTATGTGTTCTGATATATCTTCAGTACTTCTGTATAAAAAATATTAGGATAACGTGACACAAGGCACAGGTATTTAATCATTCAAAAAGTGAATACGTAGCCTTTCATGACAAACTAAAGCGATTATCCGTGCTCTCGAACACTAATCATATGTGTCACCAAAAGTTGGACAGCCAAGTATGAAAGGGGGAATGCAGTTGTACAATAAATTCAGGCTGACATTTTTCTAGGTGGCGCTCGGCAAGAAACGGATGAGACTCGACAGAAATACTCTACATAAGATAATGCACATGGAAATACTTTATTTATTGACTTGAATACCTTTAAGGCCCAAGGGCTTTACAGAAGGTAGTGGGTAGCAAGTGTTACAGGGAAAAAACAACATTACAGCTTCTAAGAGTGCAAGTACATCAGTCAGTGTGGTGACAGAGGTGGGCAGGTGGTTCTGTTCTCTGGATGTATGGGAATAAAAGAGTGAGTCACGAAATAGCTTTGTCAGGGAGAAAGGTGACATACTTTATATTGGTGATCGGTTCTATTTGATATATAGGATGGCTCTGAAAGAAAATAATGTTTTAACTTGGCATTTAGATAGATTTTATAAAATAGAAGTATATGGGAAAGTTTTCAACGTGAAAGAAGGCTTAGTAGGCCTGAAATTGTTTTAATAGATGATACACTATATGTGTGCGAATCATCTGAACGAATTAAGCGTGCACTGAAATTTTGGGTGGAATCCAAAATATTTATGAGGCTGTCAATTCCGGGACCCCAAACAGAGCTGGCATATTTGAGCTTTGATCGAATAAGGGTTTTATAAAGAAGTTTAAGTGAGCAAGGTGACTTGTAAGAATTTCTACGTAGATACCCAAGTGACCGATTGGTGTAGTTAATTATGTAGTTGATATGAGCTTGCCAAGAAAGATCAGAGATAATAGTAATGCCTAATTATTCACAACATGAGACATTTTCTAAAACGCAGCCAATAATAAGAAGCCAAACACAGCCACTTGGGAATGTCAGAATTGGCACATTGTGAAACTCGCTATAACTTGCATTTATTGGGAGTCAAATGCTCCATTTTGCACACCAGTACAAAGCTTCACTAAGGTCTTGTAGAACGATACTGTCAGTTCTATTACAAATAACTTGATAACTTATGCTGTCATAAAAAAATTGAATTAAGGAAATAATCATATTAGGCAGATCAATAATAATTAATATACATAAGATACAACAGAGGACCAAGGACAGAACCCTGTATTACACCAGTGCTCGCCCAGTGCAATTATAATAACAATGGTGATAAATCTTTACTGCAGGAAAAAAGTAGTTTGAAGCCTTTTTTTGGACCATGGGGGCAAATAGGAGGAAAAAAGGGTAGACAAACAACGGTCAATCCTTTCCCGATTCTCCAAAGTCCCAGAGCGACAGCAGCATCATACTGGATCAACCTTTGTTGTTGGCATTGTTTCAGTCTCTGAAAGTCTTAAAAGAATCATCAGCAGGAGCAGCAGCAGCATATTTTATTGCCACTGCAGGTTGAGGGCCTCTCACAGCAATATTCAATTACCCTTGTCTTGTGCTAGCCGATTCCAACTTGCGCCTGCAAATTTCCTAATTTCATAACTCCAGCTAACTTTATCTACGCATTACATGGCCTGCTCAGATCCATTTTTTTTTCTCCTATTGTCAACTACAATGTCGGCTATCCCCATTTGCTCTCTGATCCACACCACTCTTTTCCTTCTCTTAATGTTACGCCTAAAATTTTAAAAGAACATGAATTTTTAAAAACAATGCAGATCCCATGCACTGTTGCAATCTTTAAGTGAAGCTTTTGTGTCCACTCGACCGCCGCAGCCTGATGATGTGATTGCTTCTGCTAACCAGTTAGCGATGCTTCATTTATTCGCCCAATGACATCATCGCTTACACCAACCAATGGACGTGCATTACTACCTCTCCTCCCGCCTTCCTCCTCTTGGTGCAGTATCTCTCCACTGCTCTCCCCAGTACAACCCTTGCCACCACTGGCCATAACATCTCAACATGTTGAATACCACAAAAAGAGCTTTGCTTCAAATATGAAAAGTACATTTAGCAGTGCACCTTGGCTTCTCTGGCAGTTGCTGCAGGTGCAATGAAACCCTAGTTTATTTTGCCAAAAATTATTTTCTACATCTACAGGTCTCAAATGGAAGAAGTGCAACTTTTGTAATTTGGTGGAACTAAAAATTAACACAACTAATAACGAAAACAACAAGAACAATTAAAGTGCATCAGGATTGTCGTGCAGCATCAACAACTTCACTAATTTAATTAGTATTCTTTTGCAAGCTATCAAATAGATTTTATAATTCTGCAGTGATAACCTTTGTGTGTGTGTGAATTTTTCTCCTAGTGCATGTGTCTACGTATGCTCATTAAACTGCAAGCTTTATGGTATTGTTTTCCACAAGGACACAGATAGTTTGGTGGCTGTCAAAAGGGACTAGGGTAAAGTCAGAAGCTGCAAGAATTATTTTGCCAAGTGAAAGTTTTGCGAAAACTGGGGTGGTACAGTGTTCCCACACCTGGTAACAATATTATCAGGCTGTCATATTTTTGAAAAATGCAGACAGATATGTAAGGAATAGAACAATTTGGAGGACATGAATGCCACTACATGATGACAACTGTAGCCTTGGTGGCGTCAGGAAGCTTATTTAATAAAACACCATCATGTCCAAAGGTGTCAAACAGTCGGACCTCTCACCACGTGCAAATTCTCCTCTGTGCTTTCTTCAGCCAGAGTCAGCGAAGAACTACTACTTCGCCTCACTGAGGAGTTCAGCTTTACACCAGTAAACAACATAAAAATATGTACCAAAAAAGGCCAGACAACACAACGGAAAGGGACAATTTGAGCCATACTTAGACATGCATAACTCTAGAGCCTGAATTGGAAAATAGACATAGTTCATTAGGCTGCTATCGTAACGTCCAAGAAATGCGAATCACTGTACCGAAATTTGATGGCACATGCAGTCCCAGAGGATATACTAAAGGAAATTTGGCCATCACCAACTGGCGGACATCCATAAATCTTTCCGCGCAGTCAATCCTCAAACAATTGTGAAGAATAGGTTCACAGTGCTATCCCAACCCACAAGGAACACACCAACAACAATACAGTGCAGTGGCGTAGCCAGGGGGGTGCTGACAGGCTTCACCCCCCCCCCCCCCTGAAATTGCTCCAGCCGGCACCATGCTCCCTTTTATGCCTGGCACGTCGCCTATGAACAAAGGTGCATATCCTTCAAATGCCCGCCGCAGATAAGTACATGATGGTGCACGCCTTCAGGATGACAAAGGGCCTGCTCAAGGTAATAGTTGTATCATTATGCACCAAGCATGGGAAAATTAACAGAGAAAAGCTGAATGTTATGCCCCCCCCCCCCCCCCCCCCCCGCCCCCGAAAAAAAAAAAAAAATCCTGGCTACGTGCCTGATACCGTGAACTCCAGGCCCCTAGCAAGTAGCTAAGCATCTACTCACTCTGTGGGGCCCACAACTTAAGATCACCAAAAATAGACATTCCAGCACCAAAGCAACTCAAAAACCCCAAGAGATCACAGAAGAAGTGAATGCACATAGATGAAAGAGATAACAATAACTGGATTGCACATGCAAACAGGCAGGCTAACCCTTTCATTACGGTGCCTATAGAAATCGGTCAATTTGATCACAAGCTTTTTTATGTGCCGTTAAACATTTTGTTGGAATTCTTCTACTAGCAACGTCATGCACCATCTGAAATGATGACTGATTTGACAGATTTTACCATTTTTGGCAGACTGGGGAGTCTGCGAAAATAAAGCTTCGACTGGAGGTATCCTCGAAGCCTCCAGCACTCCTAGCACTTCCTTAATAAAACAACCCAAAGTTGGTGTTTTGGTCGACTCAACAACATAATTTTTAAACGACAGCCGCAGTCAAAACACAGAAGCTTCTCTCGGGTTGTCTAATTTTCTGATCCTTCCTCTAGGCTGTTTTGACTGATGTCTGAAACTATGGTAGATGCTCATCAGTGTGTATTATTTTGGTAATTGTGTTTGACTAATATCAAGTGCAACTTTATTTTTCCCACTGTGGGTTGTTTTTACTCATCAGCGTTTCGACAGCATATTGCGACGTAGCGTTAACACGGCCTTTAATGCGCCGCGAAGACGTGGCGGACCGATCACACTCAAGGCACAGATCAGTCTCAAGATGTGTCCCCACAAGCGATGAAGACGAAGAAGCCGATATGATGATGAACATGTGCAGCCAACGAAGAAGTAACTGAGAAATGCCCACACTAATTTCCCCCGCGTGCGAGCGGCCAGCCTGGCCGCAACTTAAAGGGACGGCGAACGCCTGGTGAAAGACTTCATGCGAGAAACGTGGACAATCTCGGCAGTGCGACAGCGGCGGTCAGTGGGAACCAGAATAGGTTGGACGAGATAATTAACGGGAGAAGTCTGCTCCAAGACTCTGTATGGTCCTATGAACCGAAACTGAAACTTGTCGCACAAGCCAGGAGTGCGAACTGGTGTCCGGAGTAGCACTTCATCGCCCGGGCGGAAGAACACTGCGCGATGGGATGTGTCATAGAGATCCTTGCGGTCCTGTTGCCGTGCTTCAGTGTTGATGCGGGCGAGCTGGCGACAGTGGAGGAGGCGTGATGTAAATTGTTCACATGAGGATGCAGCTGGAGTGACAGGGGCGGAGAAGAAGGAGACGTCAAGAAAATAAGAGGGCGAACGGCCATAGACGAGGTAGAATGGTGAGTAACCAGTTGTGTGTTGTACGGGGGTATTGTACGCAAAAGCCACGAATGGCAAAATTGCGTCCCAGTTTGTGTGATCTGGTTGAATATACATGGCTATCATGTCGGAGAGTGTGCGATGAAAGCGCTCAGTTAGTCCGTTGGTTTGAGGGTGGTAACTCGAGGTTGTCTTGTGGGTGGTGCCGGAGGCTCGGAGCAATTCGGCTACGATTTGTGAAAGGAAAGCCTTCCCACGGTCGCTCAGGATGACACGAGGAGCACCGTGACGCAGGATTATTGCTTGAAGTATAAATGCAGCCACTTCAGAAGCCGACGCCGAAGTCACGCAAGCTGTTAGGCGTAACGTGTCAAGTGGTCGACGGCTGTCACTATCCATCGATTGCCGGTGAGAGTCATGGGAAGGGGACCATACAGATCAATACCGACGACTTCGAATGGTGCCGATGGACACGGGACTGGTTGGAGCTCTCCGCTTTGACCTGATGTTGGTAGCTTTCGGAGCTGGCAAATGGCGCAGGAAGCGACGTACCGCGCTACACTAGTGGATAAGCCAGGCCAGTAAAAGCGACCTTTGATGCGGTGGTATGTTTTCTGAAAACCAAGATGACCAGCAGTCATGTCGTCGTGATAGGCCTTAAGAACATTAGCGCGAAGAGAGCGAGGCAGAACAGGCACCCAGCGTTGACCATCAGGGTGATAGATATGGCGGTACAGGGTGCAGTTGTCGAGCTTGAATTGCGTGAGCTGTCGACGAAGGCGAGCGTTGGGCGGGCGCGAAGTTCCCTGAATGCGGTCTATGATGCGTCGACAGTAGGGGTCAGCGAGTTGGTGAGATATGAGCGATCCATGGTCATCAGAAGGAATCTGGTCAATAGCGGTTAAGGACAACACATGCGGGGAAGGACGGTCCGAAAGCATGTCGCGGAAGGCAGGAGAGGAATCATGGCATGGCGTCGTAGGAAGGTACAAATTATTATGTACAAATTGTACAATATGTACAAATTATTATGAGCGATCCATCCCGTCGTGTGGGGTTTCACTAGCACAAGAGCACGCAGTTGATTTCAGACCGACCTTCAACTGAAGCTTGATTAGCAGTCTAATCTTTTAAATTTCGAACACCGCCTGTGCAAGTGCCCTTACTCATTACTGTGCAATATTGTGCAAGAGACATTACTGTAATGCACTGTACTGGAACAAAGCACGTAAAGGGTCCAGCACCAGTTGAATGCACTCTAGACTAACTTGCTTGCACAGAAAAGCTGATTGAACACAATAATCAAGGAGTAGGAGGCTTCTGCATGCTCTCCAACCTGACAATCATTGCTTTGCAAGCCTAAAAATTACAGCCAAAAATGAACCAGGTGCCTGCTGCAATCAGTAAAAACCAATGCTTCCTGTATACAGTATAGGAACTTATCCGTCTTCAGATTGGCAAAGCTACACCAACAAATCTTCATAATATTTTTGCATGATCTGACTTGCGAAAGTTGGGAATAAGGATATTAGGAAATAGGTGATATTTTGTACATTTGAGATTTTTTTCACTCTCAGTACTTATAGTAAACTAGTAAATTATTACTTTTACTCATGTCCCTCAATGTGCTGCCTTGAAGTTTCACATAAGACTTCTCGAAAACTGTCTGAGCAGTTGTTACTGCTTTACATCCATTCAAAATGCCAACGATCAGACTATAATTTTATGTAATGTATGTGGCGACTTGTCTTGAAATAAAACGTTAAAACATAAAAGCACTGAAAATGAGCACATTTCTAGGAGTAATGAAATATTTGAGCATTCCACAATAAAATTCATGCTTCTGGAGGCTTCGTGGACAGCCTCACCGGAAGCGTCACCCTGCCGAACTGGCACTCGCCGAGAAAATGGGTAAAATATAATTGGCAGAACATGTGGCCGGCTGTTTATTTCCCACTGATACACAGGAACCCATTGCAGCGCCCCCAACGTGCACCGACCACACCAACCGCTGCTGATGCACCCTTGATGAGTGAGCTCCTTGTTGCACTCAGAACCTTAGAACATGGCACAGCACCTGGGGACGACAGTGTTATCATAAGCTGTCAGATTGGCCTTCAAAACAATAGCAACACCTACAAGACTACATCAAAAGGTATGAAAGGGAGTGGACATGCTGCATTCCACAAAGCTTGAGGCATGCCGCAGCCATTTCTGCTACGAGAATCTACACATACAGTAGAATCTCGTTAATTCGAACTCCAAGGCGACTGGAAATATATTCGAATAAAACTGAGTTCGAAGTAATGAAGAGCCTATTAAATGTAGTGCCCAATTGAGGCGAATTTCGTCTGCTAGTGTGGCTTCACGGCAGTACTCGTGTTCCTGCCGTGAAGCCACAGGTCAAGGCAAAGTTCTTCGCCATCCAAAGATTTGTTATCTGCGAGTGAATCTAGGCAAACACGATCTCCTTCTAAACCCCACGTGTTGAAGTTCCCTTATCCCCTTTCATGTTTACTCATTCTCCTCCTCTTTTCGAGTCGCCATATTGCGGTGGTGTTACCGATAGCGCCCGCGGCACCGGTGAACCAGAATTTTGACGATGAGCTGCGCTCGACGGAAGCAGAAGCTGAAGATAATCAACGTCGCTCAAGAGGTGGGGAACAGTGCCCCTGGCTAAGACATTACTTGGACGAGTCGTTCATCTGCGAATGAATGCTGTTTTATTGCGATAGCAATTATATGGACACTCCAAAGCAGATTTATGCCGTCGCCGTCGCCGTGAGGGAACGTATGACGTCAATGGAGATGAAATTTAGATGAAATCGTCGCCGCGCGCCGCCGAACGCTGCATGTGCGAGTGAAAGGGCGTGAGGGACGCGCTCTTTCACGGGGAGTGAACCCACGGCGGAGAACAAACGCGCGTTCTGCGCCGTGCTCCCTTAAGGGCTGCAGAAGTAGGCGTCTCTTTCCTCCTTTACAATCACCATATATGGAGAGCAAACGCGCCTTCTTCCGACGCGCGAAAGGCCGTGGTGGGAGGGGGAGGGAAGGAAGGCGACGTTTAGCTGCGGCACCAAGTGCCTATTTATATCAGAGGCTCCGGCAACAGTCACTAACGCCGCACGTATTTCGTGCGAACGCGGGCAAAACGCCGACGGCGTCGACAACAGTTCTGCGTGTTGCCGGTGCTGCTGCATGTCTAAGTTTATACAGCTGATAAAGCTACTATCATTACTCCGTATAGCTCTCTACAAATTTGCTATCGCAATTGATGCTTCGCCTTTCAGGTGAAACTGCGACAACTTTTTAACAGCGTAGCTGTTTAAGCTGACCGTCAGTCCGTACGTGGAGCGTGTACAAAAAACCTCGCTGAACGATGACGTCACCACGCGTTGCCTAGCAACCACCTCGCGGAACGGCATGTGCTTCGCCTCCTCTCCGTGCCGTGCACGTGTTGCCTTGACATCAGACGTTAAGGAGAGGGAAGGAGAGCATGCGCGCGGCGCGCTATGCTTGGGAGAGAGAAAATGAGAGCGAGAGAAAGAAATTGTAGCAGCGCCAACGAGGCAACGCGCAGAGCTGCTGCCCACGCCGTCCGCGTTCGCGCCGAACGCGCGCGGTGTCCGTGACTACAGCCGGCGCCTCTGGCGGCGGCTCGGCAGGTTTCGACCAGCCACGCCCCGGCAAGTGTGGAGGCGCAGCTTGGCCATGAGGTCACCGGGTAGATAAAGCTCGAAGCCGCCGTGACAGCGGCAGAACTCTCCGCCTTGACTTTATCTGGTCGATCGCGTCTAGGGAGAAGTGTCCCCACCTAAAGAGTATATATCTTACACCGATGAAGTCACCGGGGAGATAAAGAAGACGCCGGCAGAACTCTCGTTGACTCTGTGGCGACCACGTGAAGCGCGCGGCGCGCCGCCGGCGGCAAGATGCGCGCCGCGATAGCAGCCGCTCATCGCTCCTGGACCGATTTTTTCCGGTTTGCCGCGTGCCGCGGAAAGGACCAATGAGAGCGGCCCGCTTCCGTGACGTGCGGCGGGAAACTGGTGCCATGCGGACCCGCCCGACCGCTTGTTTCTCGTTTCGCACTATCATCTGCACGCGTGAGCTCCCGGATAGTTCGAGAAGGGGAGAGGAGTCTAGTCTGTCACGCGATCCGGCGGCGCGCCGCCGGTGGGTGTGGCCGCCCTGCCGCTGCTGAGGCGCGAGTGTCGTGCCATCCTTGACATGGGACGACCAAAGAAGATCCTCATCTTGAAGCGCGTCGCGCGGCCAAGCGAGAATCTGCGCGTCGGCGGCGAGCCGATTCGGAATACCCTGCTAGCAGCACTTCGCATTTTCTAGCAAAACTTAGTGAAGCCTAGTAAAACCTGGAAGAAGTTAGGTAGATCACCAGCTCCGCTGTTTACTCCAGCCTTGCACCACTAGTGCAAGCTGCCCACGTTTTTACAAATATTTGAGCGTTGTTGAATACAGTTATTTCCACGGGCTATGCGGTCTGTTTCTTTTTCTTCGGCGGGGTGTAATTGGGGTTGTGGGTTATATGCGAGAAAATACGGTACTTTTTCTCCATCAGTGCGCGACGACGAAATACATATGCCGGAAGAACCCCCCTTTCTTTTTCCTCAATGCGCTTTTTTTTTTTTTAAGCCGAATGGAAAAGGAGGGCGCGCGCTGCATTCTTGCTCGGGTTCGGTCTGGGCTCCCCGCGCATCATCGTCATTTTTACGGCACGCGACATGACGGTAGCTAGCGACGCATCAAACCTTCGCCTTTGGCTCGGGTTTGTCCAAAAAATGGTCCTTGGGGGCGAGAAATTTCGTCCGAAATAACCGTTGCGCGGTTTTAGGGGCGAAGCACCTTTGGGCCGAGCCTTGTCCCTCGTCGTCCGTTGTCCGTCCGTAGCTCTGGTTTGCATGGAGACCGCTAGGGGCGCTGCGGTGCACAAGGGCTATATAAGCGCAGCATATACTGTACACATGTACAGTATATGCTGTGCTTATATGTAATATATGTATACATGTAATATATATATATATATATATATATATATATATATATATAGAATGTATACATATAGATATATGTATATGTATAGTATATGTACGCGAAGCTCCGGCTTTTGGAGAACGCTTCCAGCGTTTTGCCGCCGCCTCTGGTCCACTTGCCGGCATCGCTGTGCTGCTGCACTGATCACAAGGCAGTCTTAATGAAGGGAAAACGAAGTCCGCACCTCAATACCATATACGACCAATAAAACAACATTCTATATACTGTACACATGTATTGGCACTCATTTGCACGTCCGAGTGGGCAATGTACGGGGGATTCACGGTTACCCGAATGATCCCCCAGTGCTTCGCCCACTCATCATCATTCACTTCGTGGATATGCGGTCTTTTTTTAGAGTTTGAATTGGCGGACGTTTTTCTCCGTTCAATTACATAAGACATAAGACGTTGCCGGGAACAACACAGCAGTTCGAATGATTGGTTTATTCGAATTAAGATATTAAAATTATAGTGAGTTCACTGTGCCTAAACCAAGGAAGCCCTCTGCTCTGCCAAGATCAGCAAATTCTTACCCATATCATTCATAATAATGTTCTAGGAAAACCACGAATAAAATTTTACTCGTGTGCCTGAGTGGGCTTGCAAGATCAATGAGTCAATTTGTGCATATTGATAATTTTCACCAATACATGTGCCCACAAGATGTCACTTGCAATTAATTACACACTACATTTACGCAGAATATAAAGGGTGATTTTTTTTACCTGCACCAAATGTTTAAGAATTGCCTGTGGCAGATAGCGCACTTCTAACCCTTGGGCTAAATTACTCAATTAGGTGGTCTTTACTGTTACGAGAAATCAAAAGTTTAATTGAATAAATGGCAAACTTACACAAATTAACGTTTTTATGAACTACTTTATGGCACATAGTACAATCTACGGATTGTAGGTAGTGAGATTGCAAGGCATATCGACTTGGAACGAATTCTGAGGATGGCACCGGTTTCAAGATATGCTCTATTAAACCTGCGGTAAATATTCACTGTTGATCTACTTACTCCTTTAAGAAAACGCTGTTGCATTGAGCACTTAAGTAACTGAAACGCCAATGCATTTCGTCGGACACTTCATGAAACTGATGTAGTCCTGAGAATTCGCTTCCAAGTGTATACGCCTGGCGAACTCGCCGTCAACTGCAATTCGTAAATTCCAATTTGTGCTATAAGTAATTGGAAGTTTAATTAATGTAACTATGCTAATTATTCATTCATTAGGCATTCTGATTTCTCGTAGAAGCAATGGCCGCCTCATCGAGTAATTTTACTCATTGGTTAGAATTGAGCTTTCAGCCACATTCAATTTTTAATATTTTGGTGCAGCAAAAAAGAAAAAACAAGAAAACCTGCTGTAGCACAATCAACCCCTCTGAGGGCCATCGTGGCCATCGTGGATTGAATGCAAAGGCCGCCTTCGACAATATATCGCACACGGCGCTGATAAAGGGCATTGGTCGTCTCAATCCTGGTCTCATAACAAAATTACATGCACAACTTCTCACAATCACAGAATGGGTGTCAAAATCAATGGGGAAGAGACTAAGTTCATATCCCTGACCTCACCCTTCAGATAGTGTAGTCACCCACACCACTCCAGAGCATATTTTTCCTCGAGTTCACGACTCAACATCACTCTGTTGGTATATAAACGATCGCCTGAAGACATTGAACAAAAGTTCCAGCAGGCACTCGATGCCACACAGGGCCACGAGCACAACAGTGGCAACATTGGATTTTTCCAAGGAAAAAAATGCCGCAGTTTCGCCCTAAGGGCGAAGCAATGAATGCGATAGCAACACAGCAATGCCATACGAAGTAAGGTGAGCGGCTTTGGTAGCAATATGAATTGTAGTAAACATGAGCTGATTAAGTAAGCAGGCGTGCTGCGGCGTAAGTAGACCGACATGAAGAGAGACTCGATGACCACGAGAAGGCGCGTGTGAAACGGTGGTGTTGATGAGAAGCGCTTCCCGTGGGCAGCGCGTGCGAAGGGACACACCTGTAGCGCTGCACTGCCGATCCGGGCAGCATTGCATGTGTAGCGTGCGTTGGAAAATGTGGCCCGACTATTACTAACTGAATGAACAAGCGTGGTGTGAGCGCGCACAAACAAACACGAATAGATCACACTGAATGACTGCAGACGACGACTGTCAAAACGCTGGCAGCAAGCATACGCCGCAGCTGGCGAAGGTACGTGCGGTCTATCGCTTCAACGGAAACTGAGCGGCGAATGCACGGCGCATAAAGGTCAGAGCCGTGTGGAGATAAGAGACGGTGCGGACGAGCGACGAGCGCGGTTGTTGGCAGAGTAGAAGTGCAGATTGAGTGCGTTCGCTCTCCGTGATAGCGCGCGTCCCCGCACGCTTCCGCTCGGGCATACGGCGCGCGGCGAAGATTGTATCTATAGGGAACCTGACGGCGACGGCGACGACGACGGCAGAAATTTGAAGTGTCGCTATCGCAAGGCTCAGTTACTGCAGCCTTTTCACACGGCAGCGCCACGCAAAAAGCCAAAATTGGAAAACATACCCAGGATGATAAAAAGGGCAACATGTGGATACATGCATGTACAAGATTACACTAAGACACTTAATCGAAAGGCTCCTACCACAACGCACGCAGAAACAAAGGCATGCGAGAGCACCAGCTTCGAAAGATTGTGATGACCTTTGTACCAATGATACTCCAAGATGACTTGCATGGAAAAACGCGAAGGGGGAATACAGCACAACCCGGAAAATGTGACAGAAGATGGTGATCCACGACACTAACTGCTCTTACTTGCTCTCCCCCCCTTTCTCATCCCATTCCTCCTAAAAAGCAACAAGCAACGCTACTTCGGACAATTAAAAGGCTTATGAGAATGAAGTTTTACATCTCTTGCCTATTAATAGAACGAAGTGAACAAACCCGTGATTTTACAATGCAGTTGACCATGTGAGGTGTCCAGACTCCAGTCTGGCATGTCGTGCACAAAAGTATTTCTTTGACCTCCGCCTTGCCGACATATACCAGCCATAAAATCGACATCGCTCAGGCCTGATATATCTTGCTGATAGTTTGGAACGCTTACTTTCTCTTGGGCCAGTTGATTTTACTGCAATGGTTACAGATTACCAGTCCATGCGCTCTGTGCGAAAACATGTATAACTATTGGGCTTCACAAAAACTTCTTAGTGCAGAATTTATAGCTTGCAGGCACTATTGTGAAGAGATGCCACTGGTGTTACAAGCAGAACAAATGCCCTTGATACCCTTATAGTTGAGTATAAAGTAAAAGAAATATAAAAATAAAAGGAGAGGGTGCGTCTTCGCCTCGCTGCACATTTCGCGTGTAGGACTCGGAAAAAAAAACAATGAATTTGGGGGAAAAACTGTTCTTTCTCGGTTTTTCCCAGCGTTTAAAAGCTAAAGAACAAACGGGTCAAAAGTTACCTAAAAATTTCGTTCATTGATGTATATCATGTGGAATTTAGGTTGGAGTGGCTTGGTCAGTATAAACACTCAGGCGACGTGTCATTTATTCCAGTTTGTGCAACATATTTGATATTGGTCGTGTGCTTCATCTCCATCTTTCGTTGCTACGAGACGCAACCTCTGCATGCGTCGTTTATCGCGGGACACATAATCCGAGCTTTTACGTTTGAAAAATGACAGGGAGGGCGGCCCTGGAAAAGCTTTAATTCACAATGATCCAGAAAAGCTGTCTATCACGCTCTGGGCGACCAAAGGCTCATGCTGGGACAGACAAAACACACTTCAGCACGCCCTAGACACGGTCGAATCATACACAAAACATACCGGCATGAAATGCGCACCGAGCAAATCAAATACATACATATTCGACCACGAAGAACCCCAGCCAACAGAGCTCCGCCGTTACAACTACTTCTAGATGGAGAACTCAGCCGAAAAGTCCAGCAGCTACGAGTGCTCGGAATGTATATACAGGAAACGGGCAGTGCCGGCATCGCCCTGTCCAAACTCAAGCGCACGGTTCGCAGTGTTACTAGCCTCATTAACAGAATCGCACGTAGCAGAGAGGGAATGACTGAGACAGACACTATGAAATTAGTACAGGCCTTCGTCATAAGCAGAAGCATGCACTTACGCTCTTCCTTTCCAAGCCGCCCGACAAACTGACATCGACCAAGCAAATCGACTGCTCCGGATTGCCTACAAGGTGGCACTCGGCCTGCCCGAAATCACGAGCACTGACCGTCTCAGCGAGCTGGGCATGACTGAACACATACGAAGAACTCGCCGCGGCCACACTCATGGCCCAGCGCAAAAGACTAAGCGCAACACTCCAGGGGCGCTCCGTGCTAACATCGACTACGATACCCCTAACGCCACAGTTCTGCGGAGACGAGACCACACTTATGCCACCTGATCTACGAGCAAGAATCCATGTGAGCCCCATGCCACATCATATGAACCCTCACTTCCACGTGAAACGGCGACAAGCCCGAGCAGCCATCCTGCGCAAAATGCAGGAGCACGCAGACACATACTTTACTGACGCGGGCTTATACCCCAGAGGTAGGCCTACCAGAGGTGAGACAGCGACTCCTACTTGTGTGGCTGTCGCGACAAACCGGGGGAGACCGATCGTAGCAGCGTCCGTACGCATGACTTCAAGCGCCACGGCGGAATCCGCGGCCATAGCCATCCGAGTAGCTGAGGCCAAGAGCCAGTCGGCTTATATTGTCACGTAGTAGTGACTTTAGGGATGGCCACCGGTGAAAGATAAACATGTATACGTGTCAATATACTCACAGACTCGCAAGACGCCTGCCGGCTCTTCCTTCGGGGAGTTCTACCGGCCGGGGTCCTTCGCAAACTGGGACCAAGCCTCCAAATGGACCACGGGATAACCTGGTGTCCCGCGCACACCGGAGTGGAAGGCAACGAACACGCGGATCGCCTGGCTCGAGGTATGACAGGCCGAACCGCGATACATACCGCTCGAACGGACACCTCTCCGACACCCGGCCGCACACCGAGAGACATACTTGAGGCACAACGAATAGGAATTGACGAACCAAAGCTCCACCTAACCCCAAGCTCAACAGGCGACAGGCGAGGGACCTGGCGCCGAATACAAACACCTACTCACACTTGCATAGACTCCACAAAATGTTTCCCAACAAACACAGGGACAGATGGCCATGGTGCGACTCCACCCCGACACTGTAACACATCACTTAACAATGCACGCAGCCTCCGGCAGACGCCGTCTCGCCACTACATAACGACACACTTAGCAATTGGTCGTGGGAGGCGCGACTCTCCGAACTGGACTTGGGAAACCAATTGGCGACCCTCGACCAGGCCCGGCGCGCCGCAATAGCCAGTGGGGCTCTGGAAGAGGGGCTCCACCCACAGTAAACCAAGCACGATCTTTATTTCAATACAGTTGTTTCTCTCTCTCCTGGGTGAATGATCAAGATAAAGAATGACCCACTCTTACGCTAAATGTGAGGTCAAACAAGTTGCTTTTCACTGTATTTAACATATTACCATTGACGCCCAACATGAAAAGATATCGCAGAATCTCGAAGTGTCATGTCGTGTCGTACGCTTTCTCTAAATCTAGAAATACCGAAAGTAAAAAACTGCTTCTGTATATACGCATCTCTGATGTTTGCCTTTATGCGAACAACGTGGCCAACGGTCGGTCTACCTTCTCGGAAACCACATTGTAAGGGGTCTAGTACTTTGTTATTTTCCAGTAAACAGATTAAGCTCCGGTTGACCATTTTTTTTTTTTTCAAATGATTTGCACATACAGCTTGTTAGTGCTATCGGGTTGTAGCTGCTGGATAAGGACGGACCTTTGCCTTGTTTAAGTATCGGGATGATTATAGCTTCTTTCCATGAGGACGGAATATATCCAGCCGCCCACATGGCATTAAAAAAAAAGGACAATCATGTTTTCATTGTTTTGGGTATGTAAGTACTTAATCATTTCATACATGATACGATCGCATCCTGGCGCCGAGTTGTTGCAGCAAGCGAGAAAAGTTTTAAGTTCAGCTAAGCTAAATCAGCTGTGTAATCTTCATTTCGTGCACATTTCCGATGAAGGAAGTGTCGCTCTGCTCGTTGTTTGAACATCAGAAATGTTTGCTTGCAATGGAATGCAATGGAAACACATTCAAAGTGTTCACCCACACAATCTGCCTGATATTAATAAAGGACGTGGGTGTACTTCTCGGCCTTTAATTTATTTACCGTATTGCATACTTTCGTTTCATCCGTGTAAGGATTTATACAGGATAGGTACTTCTCTCTCTTAGTACGTCGACGTGCTCTTCTGCCCTGAGATTGCTTCTTTAAGAATAATCAAGTTTTTGGCATTGGAGAGCCAATTGAAACAATCCTGAGGCTTTTTTGTTGTTTTCCGTGCTTTTTGGCGTTTGCCATTCCACCAAGGCTAGCGACGCTTATTAGCCAGTCCATTAGTTCATTGTATGCATTGTTTAGCCGCGTCAATGATAAAACCTGTAAAATATGCCACAGCATCGTCGATTTTTAAAGAAGCGATGCCATCTCGGTCTAAATATGTGAGATCTCGTAGGAGGTCTCAATTGATTTTTTTTTTCTCACCGAGAAGTTGGCAACGCAAAATGTGGATGGCGCTGTCGTGCCTCCACAAATCGCCATTGCAGGACTTATGGGTTTCTATGGGAGCTTCGCTACATGCATACATATACGTTGGCTATAAATTTAATTCATTTAGGGAGCACCATGCGTCACGTAAAACGGCGTGGCCACCCCGTGGATAATTCGCAAGCGCGGCTAGCTCGGTAATACCGTCGCCGTGAGACCACCCAGATGTCAGGCGGGCCGCCCAACTCTGCAACGGTTGCGTGCAACTGCGCAAACCGATATGTCGGCGGTTATCTATAAGATTTGTGTGTTACTCGTGCAACTGCAGCTCGTGAAATGACGACGCAATGGAATATTTTCAACATAATTTAATCACTTTAGTGCCTCACATTTAGAAACGGATCGCGCCTTTGTTTTCACTGGGCACGAATGTAGATAAACGATAACGGACAAAATTACATGCTTGATTACACGCGTAGGCCCGGTGGTAGAGGTGAGAACGAATGATTATGAATGCGATGGTGGAATGGTGAACGAATACCGTCAGGGACAAAAATTGCGCAACAGAGTTGTGGCAACAATAGCGGCGCCCACGATGACACGACTGATGAAGAGGATGAAAGTTTCGTCGGCGACGAAGCGTCATTCTTTCTCCTCGTCACTGGCCATCCAGACGGCGCAGGTCATCATCATCACGCAAGCTGCAGTGGTCAGCCAGCCTCAGTGGTGGACGAGTTCCCAAACTGCAGAGGCGGTGGCGTCACCTTTTCGAGTAAGTGGGAACTCCTACTCGAGAGCGACCTCACCGGCGTCAACACAATGGCCGGCACACGCTGCAGTTGTGCTACCCCTGTTGCCATCAGCCGCCCGCGCAGGAGGAATGGCCAGATCCTTCCACCAGGTGGTCTTGGTGGGGTTGGCGAGGTCGTCCAGCAGCCGGCACCAGTGGTCCATGACGTGCGCCGTGGTTGAGAAGCTGGCCAGCTGCAGCAAGGTGGTGACGACCGGGATACTGGGCAAGTGAGGCAGGCCTGCAGGCCGCATACGACGAGCTGTGGTGAGCAGCCGGCAACAGTGCTCGTAAGGCGATGGACTTCGGTCTTGGACGTCGAAATAGTCGACCGCGATTCGTCGCTGCGCGTACGAGCAGCCGGTCGGTCGGAAGACGCCCCACGGACGACAGGCTGGTCCCTTGGCACACCATGATTGCGGACAACAATCGAACGCTACGATGGCGACGGGGAGAAAGCCTGACGGGAGCCACGCGCATGTCGGCACGAGATCATCTTCGTCTACTTTTTCGTCGACGCAGCGTGGAGTCGCGCGTTTGAGTAATACACCAAAGTTTAAAAAATATATATATTTTTTGTTGAAGGTGGCTCGACGGCGAGAAAGAAAAAGACACGATGAAAAAAGCAGTTAAATGGGAAGTTGTTATGCGCATCAACTCTCCTAGTTGCTTCTATGTTACCCTGCAAGTTACAATGAAGAATTAATTAGCCCGACATGATGCTTATAATGCCGTCATTGTGTTATACTCGTATTAGCTCATTTGCCTCCTTCAGGTGGTGATCTTTGTAACAGTCGTCTACGCAATATCCTCTTCGACGAGATTGTAGCAGCGATGGTTATCAATTGTTACTGCTTTAGGAAGATCAATTCACATGGTCGCGAAGGCGAGGCTGAAATGCGGTTCCAAGTCAATGAGAAGCGACATCAGTTATGGTCGTGCGATCGAAGCGCGACTTCATCTCGCGGGGCAATACACCAGTTGATGAAATTTATGTATCCAATACGCCACCAATTTAAACATTTGAATAAGTACAATGTCCTTAGAATAGAAAAATGGGAAATCACAGGCTGTTTGTCGTCAAACTCTTTTAAACGTAGCCAGAAAAAGTAATTGTACTATGTACACCATTACCCCTATAAGATTCGATCAGTAACCTTAAATTATAACTGCATTTTCACTAAATAAAATGATTTAGCTATGTATTCAGTGCCAGAGTAAAACTACAGCTGATACGCGTGCTCCGATTGTGAGGATGAGGTGGGATTCTTGTGAATTATTTCAATGTAGTGTTGATTTCATCTTGACCCCGGAATAACAGCAGTGTGTTGGTACTAAGGACACATGTATTTGGCACTTATTTCAAAATCTGGGTAAAACCATTGCTCTGAATTCATGAAAAACTCTCAGTGCTCACCGGTGTAATGTCTACCTTTATAGAATGAGGGCTATAAATACAGATGGGTCAGGCGTGTTCAATTGTGACGCGATGTTGTGGCGACTTAGGCTTCATTTGTACTGTTGTTTGTTCTGTGTATGTAGTAAATGCGATATTAGACAGCTTGGTGCAACAAGCCTCGAGCGGCAAAAGTTGTTTTTTTTTTTCACTATCGATACGTTGGCCCCGCGAAATGTAGATGGCGCTGCCATGCCTCCACTAAAGACGAGAGTGCAGTCCGCAGTGTCACCGACTCACAGGGCGCCCAGTGATCCGCGCTGAGAGCATGCACCTTGCAATTTCTCTTCGTACTAATATCTTCCATCAGTCTTTTTTTTTTACGTAACGACTAGGGCGCAAAACTTTCGCCCCCCCCCCCCCCCTCCGATACCAAGTGAAAAGCCACATCATCATCCAGCCGCCATGCGTCACGTGACACAGCATGGCGACTCAGTGGGCAATTCGCAAGCTTAGCCAGCTCGTCAGTACCGTCGCTGTGAAGCCACCCAGATGCTGCAGGCGGGCAGCCCAGCTAGGCAGCATTTGCGTGCTAGTGCGCAGACTTCTACTGCTGATACGTCGGCGGTTATCTATAACATTTGGGTACTAGCAGTGCAATTCCAGATTGTGAAATGAAAAGGCAATGCAATATTTTCAACATTATTTAATTACTTTAGCGTTTCACAGTTAGAAAGGGATCGCGCCTTTGTTTTCACTGGGCACCAACTTAGATAAACGATCCTGAACAAAATGGCGTGCTTGAATGCACGCGTGGGCCCAGTGGTAGAGACGAAAACGAATGATTATGAATGCAATGATGGAGAGGTGAAGGAACACCGTGAGTGGCACAAATGACGCAACAGAGTTTGCGACTACAATGGCAGCGCCCACGATGGCACGACTGATGAAGAGGATGAAAGTTTCGTTGGCGACGAAGCGTCCACCTTTCTCCTCGTCACTGGCCATCCAGACGGCTTGGTCATCATCAGCACGCAAGCTGCCGCGGTCAGCCAGCCTCAGTGGTGGACGAGGTCCCAAACTGCGGAGGCGGTGGCGTCACCTTTTCGAGTAAGAGGGAACTCCCACTCGAGAGACACCTCACCGGCGTCAACACAATCGCCGGCACACGCTGCAGTTGTGCTACCCCTGTTGCCATCAGCTGCCTGCGCTGGAGGAATGGCCAGATCCTTCCACCAGGTGGTCTTGGTGGGGTTGGCGAGCTCGTCCGGCAGCCGGCACCAGTGGTCCATGACGTGCGCCGTGGTTGAGAAGCTGGCCAGCTGCAGCAAGGTGGTGACGACCGGGACACTGGGCAAGTGAGGCAGGCCTGCAGGCAGCATACGACGAGCTGTGGTGAGCAGCCGGCAACAGTGCTCGTAAGGCGATGGGCTTCGGTCTTGGACGTCGAAATAGTCGACCGCGATTCGTCGCTGCGTGTACGAGCAGCCGGTCGGCCGGAAGACGCCCCACGGACGATAGGCTGGTCCCTTGGCACAGAATGATTGCGGACAACATTCGAACGCTACGATGGCGACGGGGAGAAAGCCTGACGGGAGCCACGCGCATGTCGGCACGAGATCATCTTCGTCTACTTTTTCGTCGACGCGAGCGGTGAGTAGCACGTTTGAGTAATACACCAAAGTTTTAAAATATATATATTTTTTTGTTGAAGTTGGCTCGACGGCGAGAAAGAAAAAGACACGATGAAACAAGCAGTCAAATGGGAAGTTGTTATGCGCATGAACTCTCCTAGTCGCTTCTATGTTAGCCTGCAATTACAATGAAGAATTAATTCGCCCGACGTGATGCTTATAATGCCATTATTGTGTTATACTTGTATTAGCTCATTTGCCTCCTTCAGGTGGTGATCTTTGTAACAGTCGTCTACGCAATATCCTCTTCAACGAGAGTGTAGCAGCGATGGTTATCAATTGTTACCGCTTTAGGAAGGTCAATTCACATGGTCGCGAAGGCGAGGCTGAAATGCGGTTCCAAGTCAATGAGAAGCGACATCAGTTATGGTCGTGCGATCGAAGCGCGACTTCATCTCGCGGGCAATACACCAGTTGATGAAATTTATGTATCCAATACGCCACCAATTTAAACATTTGAATATGTACAATGTCTTTAGAATAGAAAAATGGGAAATCACAGGCTGTTTGTCATCAAATTCTTTTAAACGTATCCATAAAAAGTAATTGTACTATACACACCATTACCCGTATAAGATTCGATCAGTAACCTTAAATTTTAACTGCATTTTCACTAAGTAAAATTATTTAGCTATGTATTCAGTGCCAGAGTAAAACTACAGCTGATACGCGTGCTCCGATTGTGAGGATGAGGTGGGGTTCTTGTGAATTATTTCAATGTAGTGTTGATTTCATCTTGAAACCGGAATAACAGCAGTGTGTTGGTACTAAGGATGCATGCATTTGGCACTTATTTCAACATCTGGGTAAAGCCATTGCTCTGAATTCATGCAAAACTCTCAGTGCTCACCGGTGTAATGTCTACATTTATAGAATGAGGGCTTAAATACAGATGGGTCAGGCGTGTTCAATTGTGACGCGATGTTGTGGCGAATATAACTTAGGCTTCATTTGTACTGTTGTTTGTTCTGTGTATGTAGTAAATGCGATATTAGACAGCTTGGTGCAACAAGCCTCGAGCGGCAAAAGTTGTTTTTTTTTCCTATCGAGACGTTGGCCCCGCGAAATGTAGATAGCGCTGCCGTGCCTCCACTAGAGACGAGAGTGCAGTCTGCAGTGTCACTGACTCACAGGGCGCCCAGTGATCCGCGCTGAGAGCGTGCACCTTGCAATTTCTCTTTGTACTAATATTTTTCATCAGTCTTTTATTGCGATAGCAATTATATGGACACTCCAAAGCAGATTTCTGCCGTCGGCGTCGCCGTCGCCGTCGCCGTGAGGTCCCGTATGACGTGAATGGAGATGAAATCGTCGCCGCGCGCCGCCGAACGCTGTATGTGCGAGTGAAAGGGCGCGAGGGACGCGCGCTTTCACGGGGAGTGAACGCTCGGCGGAGAACAAACGCGCGTTCTGTGCCGTGCTCCCTTAAGGGCTGCAGAAGTAGGCGTCTCTGTCCTCCTTTACAATCACCATATATGTAGATCAAACGCGCCTTCTTCTGACGCACGAAAGGCCGTGGCGGGGGGGGGGGGGGAGGGGGAGGGAAGGGAGCGGACGTTTAGCTGCGGCACCAAGTGCCTATTTATATCAGAGGCTCCGTCAACAGTCACCAACGCCGCACGCATTTTGTGCGAACGCGGGCAAAATGCCGACGGCGTCGACAACAGTTCTGCGTGTTGCCGGTGCTGCTGCATGTCTACAGTGTACTAGAATAAGTACACTGTATGCATGTCCAAGTTTATACAGCTGATAAAGCTACTATCATTACTCCGTATAGCTCTCTACAAATTTGCTATCGCAATTGATGCTTCGCCTTTCAGGCGAAACTGCGACAACTTTTTTTTTTTTTTTTTTTACGTAACGACTAGGGCGCAAAACTTTCGCCCCCCCCCCCCCCCCCTCCGATACCAAGTGAAAAGCCACATCATCATCATCAATCCGCCATGCGTCACGTGACGCAGCATGGCGACTCCGTGGGTAATTCGCAAGCTTAGCCAGCTCGTCAGTACCGTCGCTGTGAAGCCACCCAGATGTCAGGCGGGCAGCCCAGCTAGGCAGCGTTTGCGTGCAAGTGCGCAGACGCGACTTCTACTGCTGATACGTATGCGGTTATCTATAACATTTCGGTACTAGCAGTGCAATTCCAGCTTGTGAAATGAAAAGGCAATAGAATATTTTCAACATCATTTAATTACTTCGGCGTTTCACAGTTAGAAATGGATCGCGCCTTTGTTTTCACTGGGCACCAACGTAGATAAACGATCCTGAACAAAATGGCGTGCTTGAATGCACGCGTGGGCCCAGTGGTAGAGACGAAAACGAATGATTATGAATGCAATGATGGAAGGTGAAGGAATACCGTGAGTGGCACAAACGACGCAACAGAGTTTGCGTCTACAATGGCAGCGCCCACGATGGCACGACTGATGAAGAGGATGAAAGTTTCGTTGGCTACGAAGCGTCCACCTTTCTCCTCGTCACTGGCCATCCAGACGGCTTGGTCATCGTCAGCACGCAAGCTGCAGTGGTCAGCCAGCCTCAGTGGTGGACGAGGTCCCAAACTGCGGAGGCGGTGGCGTCACCTTTTCGAGTAAGAGGGAACTCCCACTCGAGAGACACCTCACCGGCGTCAACACAATCGCAGGCACACGCTGCAGTTGTGCTACCCCTGTTGCCATCAGCCGCCTGCGCTGGAGGAATGGCCAGATCCTTCCACCAGGTGGTCTTGGTGGGGTTGGCGAGGTCGTCCAGCAGCCGGCACCAGTGGTCCATGACGTGCGCCGTGGTTGAGAAGCTGGCCAGCTGCAGCAAGGTGGTGACGACCGGGATGCTGGGCAAGTGAGGCAGGCCTGCAGGCAGCATACGACGAGCTGTGGTGAGCAGCCGGCAGCAGTTCTCGTAAGGCGATGGACTTCGTTTTTGGACGTCGAAGTAGTCGACCGCGATTCGTCGCTGCGTGTGCGAGCAGCCGGTTGGTCGGAAGACGCCCCACGGACGACAGGCTGGTCCCTTGGCACACCATGATTGCGGACAACATTCGAACGCTACGATGGCGACGGGGAGAAAGCCTGACGGGAGCCACGCGCATGTGGGCACGAGATCTTCGTCCATCTGTTCGTCGGCGCGAGCGTGAAGTAGCGCGTTTGAGTAATACACCAAAGTTTGTAAAATATTTTTTTTTTGTTGAAGATGGCTCGACGGCGAGAAAGAAAAAGACACCATGAAACAAGCCGTTAAATGGGAAGTTGTGCGCATGAACTCTCCTAGTCGCTTCTAGTGTGCGCCTGCCCGTGTCCATCGCTCGAATCCCAGTGTATGGTGCCCGAGTTTTCAAAATAAATATATCCCACTGGCAGTCTCGTGGGCCCGCAGATTAAGTTCTCGCTAGGCAGTGTGAAATTTTTTGTTTAGTTCTTTGGAAAATTCTGCCATAGCACTCTGGGATTCCAGCAACCAAGGCAGGCGGACATCAGAACGACTAACGGAATGAGCTCCATAACAGCTATTACTACAAAACGTTCCCAGTGCCGTGTGAGAACTTGAAGTACGGACTCACAAGAAGGTCAGTCGAAAATTCTACCTATCAGCGTTGAAAAGTGTTTCCGACGATACTGCATAAAGGAATACATATAAAGCCTGGGCGATACGTTGCCTAGCCTCGTGGGCGCTCATTAAAATGATTGGCTGGCACCCACGCTCGGTAGTTGTTATCATTATCCTGAGTGCTTGTGGCGCTCGGCAGCTTATAGATGAACAACCGGCCCCGAGGTAAAAGATAATGAACGACGCCTGTGGCTTCGCTTGAAAGTGACACCTACGCATTCGAAGGCGACGAAGGAAATTAAATTCTGGCCTTTTACGTGCCAAAACCACTTTACGATTAATAGGTACGCCGTAGTGGTGGACTCTGGAATTAATTTTCACCACCTGGGGTTCTTTAACGTGCGTCCAATGCACGGGCTTTTTGCATTTCGCTCCCACTGAAATGCGGCCGCCGCTTCTGCAACTGATGCCAGGGATGAAATGATGCACTGCCACCTACGAGATATATTTGTGTGAGTATTCTTTTCCCTGTGCACTTGCAGCGCTGCAATATAGGATACACGGAGGCTTAGATTGTGAATTCCGTCAGGTACTATGCAAAAAAAAAAACTACATGGCGTTGTCGTATCATCGTCGTTGTTGGCATGGATGCCGTCGTTGCTTTTGGCGTTGTTTTCCGCCACACGCCTGATTCTGGGCCCATACTTTAGTGCAGGTATGTGCCATGTTTGATGCTGATCATCATTGCAATGCACGCCTCTTTCTTGCCGCCGTCGCTGATTTCATGAGAGTGACTGACGAAGAATTACACTTCCACACGCCAACAACCCGCCATCTTGCCGAGTAGAACTTGTATGCGATGCACATGTCACCCTCGTACGCTATATATAGTATTGCTTGGTCTGAGCTCCACAATTAACGCACAGGCACCACCGCTCTCAGAGTCTGTGTGAGGTGCAAAACCTTGTGCTAGCCATACGCTGATTTTTGCGTGCGCAGTGCTTAGCACGCCCAAATCCCAAATGCACAATGCTAGAGGCTACCTTGTGGTCAGTGTGATAAGTTTCAGGAAGTTGTCCGAAAGCAATACTATTTTCTATTCCCGTCGTTCAGTACGACAAAGTCCAAGCCCTTACCCGATTGGGGTGTCGCCGGCATAGCATGAAGTATGACTTTAAAATGTACAGTTTCCTACCATCAGTCTTTAAATTCTGTTTGTGTAAAATAATCTTTAAGTCAGTGGACGAGGTAGTTCCTTTGCTGAAGGCTTCTTGCTTTTCAGGCATCAGGACTCGTTTTGAAAGTCCTGGCTGATAATTTGTCAACTTTAGAGCCATAAATTTTACAACTAATGTAGATGCAGTGCGACCTACGAGATTTGAGGGACAGATTTGTTCGCTGTAAGTTTGCAGTGCTGCAGTATTGGGTACATGGTGGGTTGCGATTGTGCATTATGTGAGCTACTATGTAAAAAAAAACTATGTGGCGTTATTCTGTCATCATCTATGTTAACATTTATGCCGACAATGCCTTCGACGTTGTTTTCCACCAAACGTCTTGATTCTGGGTGGGTACTTTAGTGCGGGTATGTGCAATGTCTCAGGCTCATCATCAATATCAGCACGCCTCTCTCATGCCGCCATCGCGGCTGTCATGAGATTGTCTAACGAAAAATTTCACTTACACATGCGAACGACCCACAATCTTGCCAAGAACAACTTGTATGCGATGGATATAACGTCATCCTCGTTCCACTATAATTTTGCTTGATCTAAGCTCCAAGATTCGTGCACAGGCACCACAGCTCTCAGAGCCTGTGTGGAGTACGAAACCTCGTGCTAGATTCCCAACGCTCTTTTTGTGTGTGTGTGAGTGTGTGTGTGCAGTGGTTAGCGTACCCAAATTCCAAGTGCAGAATATTGCAGTGACATTGGTTCGAATCCCAGGAATGAAGATTGTAAATTGTGTTGTTTTTTTCCTAATAATATGCTGACGCTCAGGATGATGAGGCGGATTAACGACGACAAAATAAGATCGACAGCACATAGATTAATGAACGGAGGAACGGACAACTCGAATCCAATTTAGTGCACTTAACTGCCGTCACAGCAAAGAAAAAAAAAAAAAAGCTACACGCAGACTGTGCAGTTCGCCGTCTTCATGCTCTAGGTCAACACTAATAGCGAGGCTGTTAGTGTTGAAAATTGCAATGGCAAATTTACACGCTCCCAACGATCAGGAACAGGGGATAGGGGTCGGTTTTACGTCCTTCGCATGACCCTCTTCGTAGCAATCATTGCAAAACTACTCTTCGATGATAGTGCGGTAAAAACGGCTGTTATCTTTTGTTACCGCTTTTAGTTTATTCATTATGCACACTTTACCACGTACAGCTCATGGTCAAGTTCACTAACACGGCCCGCTCGGTATAATACCGCCGCTGTCAAACCGCGGAGACGTCAGAAGGACATCCTCTCTCTGCTATGCTTATACGAGCAACCACGCTGGCTGACGCGCCAGCCATGATCTACAAGATTTGTGTGCGAGCAGCGAGGTTACAGCTTGAAAAAATAAGATGCATCGGAATATTTTCAACACAATTTAATTCTTTCAGCGCTTCACAGTTCGAATCGAAAAGCGCCTTTCTTTTCAATGCGTATAAAATTTGATAAATTATACCGAGCAAGAATGCGTGCGTGATTGCACGCGCGGGTCAAAGGGTACAGGCGGGCAAAGATGATTATGAACGCGCTGATGTAGTGCTGAATGAACACAATGAGAAAGAGCCATGGCTCCGCACAGTGGGGGCCGACATCGGCGGTGCCCACGATGATGCGACTGATGAAGAGGGTGAAGTTATCGTCGCCGACGAAGCGTTCACCTCTGTCCACGTAGCAGGCCATCCAGAGGATGCAAGCGATCGTCGTCGCACCAGCTGCAGTGGCCAGGCAGCCTCGGTGGCAGACGAGGCCACGATCTGCGGAGGCGGTAGCGTCACCTCCTCGAGTCAGATGGAATTCCCAGTCATCGCGGGACACGAGAGGCGCCCCACCGCCGTCCGCACCGTGGCTGGCGCACGCTGCACTGGTGCTACCCCGGCTGCTGTCGGCTGCCTACGCCGGAGGAATGGCCATTTCCTTCCGCCAGGTGGACTTGGCGGGGTTGGCGAGCTCGTCCAGCAGCCGGCACCAGTGGTCCATGACGTGCACTGTGGCTGGGAAGCTGGCCAGGTGCAGCAAGGTGGTGACGACCGGGATACTGGGAAAGTGAGGCAGGCCTGCGGGCAGCATACGACGAGCTGTGGTGAGCAGCCGGCAGCAGTGCTCGTAAGGCGATGGGCTTCGGTCTTGGACGTCGAAGTAGTCGACCGCGATTCGTCGCTGTGTGTACGAGCAGCTGGTTGGTCGGAAGACGCCCCAAGGACGATAGTCTGGTCCCTTGGAACACCATGATCGCGGACAACATTCGAACGCTACGATGGCGACGATACGAATGCCTGACGCCAGCCACGCGCATCGGCACGAGATCTTCTTCGTCCACCTTTTTCTCAACGCGAGCGTGGATTAGCAAGCCTGAGTAATTCGCTAATGTATGTGGGTAGTTAGTTATATTTTAATTTTTATTTGGCCCGAGGAAGAAAAAAAAACAACAAACTGTGGCAGCTCCCACGCACTGTGGGAATCGACGTTATGCAAAATAATTTGGTGTGATGTAGATGCACAGCTGGCCATACAGCATTGCTTGGGGTTCCACAAAGCGTCACGAGATTGACCAATGTGATTGTGTAAATCCAGTATTTCTGTGTGGGACGCGAGTACAGTGAACTGGAATTAACGCGAGAGTCCGTGAGTGTGACGACAGCCTCAAGACGACGACTGACGGTGACGACGCTTACGTGATTTCAGCGAACCGACCGAATTGATGTAAACGATTGGCATGAAGGTACGAGATGGGTAAGAAACGCGGAAACTAAATTCTCACTGAAGGCAGCACGTGGTATCACATATAAGACACAAACAGGTGACTTGACGGCGTTACTGAAGAAAAACCTGAAGGCCGTTTCCTTTTATGGGCATTCGGACAAGTGGCGGGGTGCAGCAGCTCGCCTTGGCCAAGTCGTGGAGGTGCTGCCACAGTGGGATTCGAAGCAGCGTTGTCGTACTTAGAAACTATGTGCACCGGGAAAGAGCACGCCTCGATGTTTGATTAACCAGCCTATCTGGTAACGACGAGAAGGGCCATGAAAGTCCGGTAACACCTTTAGGAGGAACGAGATGGTGGTGGTGGTGGCAAAAAACATTATTCAGTGTGAAGAGAAGCGTGGGGCCCCTAATGGGGCCCTGCATACTGAGTAGGATCCCTAGTCGGGGACCCGATTGGTCGAAGCCACCAGCCTGGCTCTCTGGACCAAGGCCTATTTGGCCCGGAGGTCTGAGCAACCAAGCAGTGTTGCCTCCCAGTCCTCTCGGGTAGGGCTGGGGTTGGGGATAAGGGCTGGATTACTTTGGCAGGCCCAGACCATGTGGAAGGTGTCTTCCCCCTCCCCACAGTGGTGGCACGTGCTGGTGACCATTGGGTTAACATGTTTAAGGATTGCCGGGCAGAGCATCGTGTTTTTGAAAAGCCGCAAAAGAATGCGTTCGTTGGCCTTCCCCAGGCCCTTGGCAAGCGCTGGGTACAGGCGATGATTATCCTTATAATATTTTGAAATCTTAAATCGAAGCAAGAGTTCTTCCTTTAGGTCATTAGGGTTGTTAGGAGGTACCCGGGAAATGAGTGCTCGGGTGCATCAGCATCAGCAGCCTCATTCCCTCTTACGCCCTGGTGACCTGGTGTCCATACGATTTGTTTAGGGGAGGAAACTGTGTCCCTCATACAGCTTCGCAGTATTTTCTCAGCAAGGGGGGTGACCCAGTCTGCCTCATAATTGCGACATGCGCTTCGCGAGTCGGTTATGATTTGTTTAGATCGAGAGTCGGATGCCGCTAATGCAATGGCTACCTCCTCCGCCTGTGTTGTTCCCGGTGCTCTAAAAGAGAGTCCGTCTATCTGCCTTTGTTCGTGGACCACTGCTGCCGTATATATACCACCCCCGTGAGTTTGGACCGGCGATGTCTAATAGACACCGTGTTTCAGGCTATAGTATCTTTCTAAGGCTTGTGCCCTAGCCGGTCGGCGTCCATTATGGTCATCATTGTCCATTTTCGTGGGGAGTGGATGAACTATGGTGGCGCGTCTTCATAGTCAAGGTACCCTTACCCGCTCTTGTACATATGCACGTCGTGTTGGATGTGTAGTTGGGCCAAAAGATTTCGCCCGAATCGTGCTTGTGCTAATCTTGTGTATTGGTTGGTAGGATGAGCCTCCTTGAGCTCCCGGTTGGTGTTTACCACTCCTAAGGCGAGGAGGCGCCCGTTGGATGTGGAAACCGGGAGGTCAAGAGCTCGCTTGATCATTTTGCGCATGACGACCTCTATTTTCTCCTCCTCGTGTTTGAGCAAATGGAGGTAGGGTAATGAGTAGAGGATTCTACTGGTGATAAAAGCACGTGCTAGCCGCACAGCATTCTTGCATCTGAGCCCTCCTCACTTATTGGATACGCTGTGGACCATTCGGCCCACCTGATCTCCAATCTTGCGTAATTTGTCTAATGTTGTATCCACTCTCAGTTGATTGTGAATGAAAAGGCCTAGTATTCGTATCTCTCTTGCCTCGGGGATAGGTCCACTCGGCAAAGATATATTTTTGTTCCTGGTGTCCTTAGGAGATGCCCTAATGTGGACAAATTCCGATTTGGTCGGTGTACATTGAAGACCACAGTGTCCCTCATAGGATTCTACCATGCGGGCCGCTGTTTGCAGGCTTTCTTCAGTGTACCATAGGTTGCCCTGAGTAGCCCACAGAATGATGTGGTTGGCATACAACGCATGTTGGACGCCTTCAACCACATTCAGACGGGGAGGGAGGTGCGTCATGGCGATATTGAAGAGACGAGGGGACAGCACTGCGCGTTTTGGTGTCCCTCTTGTACCCATTTCGTAAGGTAAGTATTCATCATTCTGTGGGCGGACCAGAGCGGTTCTGTCCGATAAGAAGTCTTTAATATAATTGAAAGTGTTCTCATTCCGGAAACGGCCGCTTTGAGATCATGGAGCTGGATCGAAATGGATCATGGAAATAGATTGGTTGGCTCGAGCGCAGACGGCACGCGAGAATCAGAGCCGAGAGTCCGATTACGAAGCTTGAATTCCGATGAAACGACCATCACGGCATCACGAACTCGAGCATATAGTCATGGACCCAAGTTAGCAGACAACTTGGACCACTGGGCCGGCATAAGTTCTTGTCATGGTTATGTCATGCCATGCATGCATGTATGCATATCATGAATTTATGTCATTCTTGTCATGCATATGGCATGATATTCAGGACATGTTTCTCTTATCATCACCAATTTCTATCTTCGTCACAGTATGGTTTTCAACCAAACATGTCGACTGAACTCGCACTCCTTACTCAGAAAGAATTCATAATAGAAAATTTTTGAAATAAAGATATGGTACAGGGAATTTTCCTAGGTTTCACGAAAGCCTTCGCGGTCTCATTAATCATCGCGCCCTTCTTCAGAAACTCGAGCACTACGGTTACCGTGGGAAATTATTGTCTTTAAATTCGTTAAAAAACCCCCGGTGGTCCAAATTTCCGGAGTTCCCCACTACGGCGTGCCTCATAATCAGAACTGGTTTTGGCACGTAAAACCCTATAATTTAATTTCTTCATATTTACAACATCGCAGACAATTCGTTGACCTTAACCGGCATTACTCTTCATTCAAACCACTAACTTCGGGTGTTCCTCAAGGGAGCATTTTTGGCCCCTCCCTTTTCATACTGTACGTTAAAGAACTCGTGAATATTGATAGTACGTTAAAGTACACCATATACAACGACGACACGCAGTTATTCTTTCCAGGGGTTTCCGGTGTTGAGTTGAGTGAAAGAGCCAATATGACATTAGCACTAATTAATACCTGGGCTCTTGAAAACGATTTAGAGATCAATGTTCAAAAGAGTAAATCTGTAATATTCCACCCGCGTCAAAAATGTTTCCATCTTCCACCCTTCATGATAACTATCATAACTAACACTGAACTAGAAGTTCGCTCTTTTTAAACGTTAGGAATCTACTTTTCTGGAACCTTGTTATGGAATGATCACGTCAGTTGCCTTATCGGGAAGTTTTCTCGTACGACTGGTTTGATGCGCCATCCCTGTTCATTTTTTCCAGTGTCGGTAAATATCTTATTATCTAATTCTTTACATGCCTCGATAAGGAGTTATGACGTCCTAGTATGGTCCACTACAACCCTCGAAAACATAAACAGACTTCTTCGGACTACAAAAACGAGTCGTTCGCATTGCCTTAAAAGTTTCTCCTGACTCGCACTCTGCGGAATTATTTCATAAATTCAACATTATCAATGTGAAATCATTGTATCCCTACAGGCTTGCTCGACATTACAAATCTGACCTATCTAGACGAACCAATACATTAGATAGCTTGGCGGGACTTCAATCAAACCATTCTTTATACACTACACGTAAACCTGAAAAGTGGACAGTTGATGCATTCCGTATGAACTATGGAAAACAAATGTTGACATTTCGCTTGCCATCTTTACTAAATGAACTGTCAAGAGATCTCAATGATATCTGTGAAGTATCGTTTAAAATTTTGCGCACAATATACTTGTGATTCTGAAATAAGTCTGTAATCTGTTATGGTACACGCAATATTCATTCTGGATAAGTGACTCTTTTTTTGCGTTCCTTAGTACCCTTTATGTTTATCCTACATCTTGAGCTACTAAAACTATTTTATAACTTCATTAGTAAGCTTATTCTTGTTTTTTATGTTTATTCTGTGCAACCTGATATTTGTCATTGCTCACAAATTTCATTATGATTGTGTGACTTGTGCTAGACAATAATCAATGTTTTGTATTTCTATTGTTAATACACACGTACTGCGAATCTGTAACCCACGTAGTGAGATCGCGCTCTTTCTCGCTGTGTACCATTTGTAGGGGGCACGGACCCAGTCAAGCCTGCTGAAGGCTTTTTGTCCGCGCTCCTAAACATTATGTGATGTCTGAATAAAGTTAGTTTGTTTGCTTGTTTGTGTGTTGCTTGAATCATGTCATGGCTTGGCATAAGAACATAAACAGCATTTATGCCAATAATTTTATGACATACATATAGCATAACATGTCATTAATGGCAGACATGCATTACATGACAGGCATATCCAGAATATATCCAGTTAAAGAAATGCATGTCATTCCATTACTAATCTTATTTAGGATATTCATGTCATGACAGATTGGCATTCATGTCAGTTAGATTTTCTAACAAGTTGTATGTCAGGATATGCATGGAATTAATGAAATGACATACATCACATGATGACATGCATGTCACGACGTGATTGTCATGAATGACATAAATGACATGAGGTGATGGCGTCGTGGTCATTTCGTTAACTGGATCTGTATCAGGATATGTTTGACGAGACATGCGTGCATGCCATGACAACAATGACAGGGAATGAAATGCTGAAGCATGCATTCATATAATGCCATGTTATTTATTTATTTATTTATTTATTTATTTATTTATTTATTTATTTATTTATTTATTTATTTATTTATTTATTTATTTATTCATTCATTTAAACATACTGCAGCCCCGAAGGGCTATCGCAGGAGTGGGAAATACAATACTTAAAAAGCATAACAAAGAGCAGTGAACATCAATGATTAGTAATATACAATAAAAATTCATCGAGTGGTAAATATCTTGCGTAACCAGGCAGATCATTCTACAATTCTATAGACCGGAGAAAAGAAAAGTATTTAAACGCATCGGTACGATGGTGAAAAGTGGTCATATTCAACCCATGGTAATGTCTGGTGGTTGTAGGTCTAGCAGGTGCGATGTATTTGCTAGGTAGGGGGAATCGTGGGGAGTTTAATATTAGAGTATAAAGAAACTTCAAAGATTCAACGTGACGACGAGAAGAGAGACTGGTAAGTTGAAGACTAATAAGACGGGAACTGGGTGAAAAATACTCGTCAAAGCGACGATAAATGAAGCGTACAGCTTTCTTCTGGACGAATTCAATTTTGTTGATGTCAGATAATTTGTGTGGGTTCCATACGACAGAGCCATACTCCAGTATTGGACGAACCAGCGTTTTGTAAGTGAGGAGTCGTGTGCTAAGCGGGGCAGAACGTAATGTGCGTTGCAAGTAGCCTAACCTTCTAAGCGCACGGTTGCACATGAGTTTGATGCGATGTGACCAAGATAAATCCTGAGTGAATAGAAGATCTAGATATTTATACTGTGAAACATCTCCTAGAGGGCAGCCATTAAACGAATAGTTAAATGGAGAAGGGAAATAACGTTTGGTAAATGACATAGATACAGTTTTCCGGAAATTGATTTGCATCTGCCAAGTCTCACACCATGATTGAAATGATGCAAATGAATCATTAAGGATAATGTGATCATGAGGAGTTTTAACCGTATGGTACAAAACACAATCATCTGCGTACATGCGTATTTTAACAGGAATATTGCTTGGCAGCTCATTTATGAAAAAAAAAACAAAAAAACAGAAGAGGACCTAATACTGAACCTTGAGGCACGCCAGACGTTACACTGCAAGTGGAGGATTGAGAAGACCTATAGAGTACGTACTGAGACCGATTGGATAAAAAAGAAGAAATCCAGTTAACTAATGCTTGGTTGTTAAGAATAACAGATGAACTTTTTCAACAGTTTGGAGTGTGACACAGTGTCGAAAGATTTTGAAAAATCTATAAATATTGCGTCGATTTGATCACCTACATCGAGGACCTGGAGGATATCATGAGTGAATTCACTGAGCTGGGTTGTGGGGCTAAATCCGCGTCGAAAACCGTGTTGAGCCTTTCCAACTTTTCCAATATGCAGGACATCTCAGGCGTCCTGCATATTCTACCCATGAACGTGTTGCTCGGTATGCAGAACACAGCTTGCGGTTTTCTCAGTTTATATGCTAAAGCGCACGTGAGCCGAATGAGTAGCAATTCTGTACAGCACTTCTGAATTGGTACTGTGCGCTTGTGTTTCCTGGCACCAAACAAGTGCAATATATCCTATAGTAGTTCTCTCTGTTTTTTGTTGATGGTGGCGCAAAAGGTGCGCCAATATGTGCTCCTCCGTATATTTATAATCTATTCTACCAGTAGTTGGTTTTCGTTTTCGTTATAACTAGGAAAATATTAACGAAAGGTCCTTCTTGCCCATGGTTCTCAATTTTCATGCAAGTCTTGCGGTCATATTCCGGTGGCGGGCTTTCGGGAGGCACCACCCGAATTGACGCTTTTTGATAGCAAGACTTTGAAAAGTTGTTCCGACAAGTAATTTAATTCACGAGATTTGTCATCAGGCGGACAATTTTTACTATTACATGCACAATAAAGAAATTTTAAATTAAGCTGTATACGTAAAGTACACTTAAAGAATGGCAAAATGTCTCCTTTTACCGTGAGAAGAGGCTTAGTAAGGCAGAAAACACACAAGCACTAAATCCGGGTGGTTACGCTGCCATGAAGGGCTTGGACAAGCTGGAACGGTTCAGTCACGATGGCGGTGTGCGCACTTATCAAAACAAAAGACAAAAATGCCAAGAATGTGACGAGGACACAGTGCTGTGTCTTCGTTATATTCTTTTTATTTTTTTTCTTCTTTTTTGTCACTTGCGTCGCGTAGTGCGCTGACCGCCATCATATCTAAAGAGTTGCTAGTCAAGAGGTCATGGTTTTCGTTAGCGTTTGCATAGATGTATAGTTAACTGTTTTTCATTAAAGAAGTACTATGCCTAGCATGTTTTGCGAACTTATCTGAAGCCAGAAGGCCCAAAATACGATAACAAAATTTTTGAACTCGTGACGTGACTCGTACCGACCCTGAGTTTTCGATGAGCAATTTCGCCAAGCAGGGGAATTTGGTCTTTATTTATTCAATTCGCTATCGAAATTTTCTCACTGAATGAACAAAAACGGTAAAACAATATTTTGCAATTGTAAAGTATTTTCTTATAGCTGCGCTTTTCTCACCGTTCCGTCCGTCTGAAAGCACCCCCATGTTTGACCTTGCTATTGCAATGGCGAACCCGCAACATGCGTAGCAAATGCGCTGTACGTGCTGTCCGAAAAGCGTAAGTTCTGGAAGTGTGCAAGACGACAGTAGGCGCCAGCCAGCCCTTCTGTAAGAGAGAGTTAGAGAAAGCTTCGTCGAGAGTAGATACAAATTTGGGAAGTTATATATATATATATATAGATATGAACGAGAAGCAAGGGAACACTCCCAGGGTGAGTTCTAGTTGTAAAACATAAATACCCCAGAAAGGGGATGGGAAGACGGCTCCGCGGTAGCTCAATGGTGAGAGCATCGCACGCGTAATGCGAAGACTTGGGTTCGTTCCCCACCTGCGGACAGTTGTTTTTTCATCCACTTTAATTTCTGGTAATTTATCATTTGCTTTAATTGAATTAGTAAGTACAAGTGATTTCCCCTATGTTGTCCGTGGTGTCACTGTTTGTTGGCTTCTTATGATATATATATATATATATATATATATATATATATATAGCCAAAATATCGATGAAAAGAAAAGAGGGGGTTGTTTCTTAGAGAATGGCACCATCTTGCCAGAAGAACGTGATGTCGTCGAGTTGCTTCTCCTTGAAGGTACGTTGTAGAAGCGCGATGGGACGAGGACAAAAAACGCCCACACTTCTAGCATACTCCATCTCGCAAGTCGTTTGCAGCACCGGAGAAGCTGCAAGACTCCTTAGCCAAATGCGAAGGCCGAATACACCTCGAAATATGTTCATCTGGGCTCCGTCGTCTGCTCAGCGGGTGCTGAATTCGCGGTATATACGGCGTCGGCGCGCATGCACAAAGGTCCTAACATGGGACGTATCGCTGTAACGTATCATGTATACCAAGGAAAAACAAAACTCTATATTCTGCCATTAATCAGACAGGTTACGCCCGGTAATATATTCCGTTGCGTAAAGCTATTGCCTGTGTACGCCTCGTATACCTTCGGCAATGCTGCAAATGATTTGTAATATAGTATAGTTGGCAGTCAGCACCATAGTCATGTTGCGTGAGCTTTTTTTGTCCGCTTCCCATCACACTATTTCAATATATTGTTGCTGCTGGTGATGTACCCCGCACTTCCACCAAGATGTTACGGGGAGATTTACAGAAAAGGGGGTTTATTCACACTATGTACAAGAAGACTAAATGTTGGCCAACAACAACAAAGATGGCAAACCACAGTTTCACCTCTTCCTCGTCTCTTCGGCTCTATGCTTCAGCATCTTCTTTGTCTGCCGGACAACTGGCTCATAACAATATCTTACCATAAGTTTTGCAAACACCCTTCATGCATGCACCAACGTGCACTGTATTTTTTATTGCGATAACAATTATATGGACACTCTAGGCGAATTTCTGCTGTCGTCGTCGCCGTCGTCGTTGCCGTGAGGTTCCGTATAAAGTCCAAGGGCGATAACACCGTCCCCGCGCGCCCTACGCTATGTGTGAGTGAAAGCGTGCGAGGGGAGCCGATGACGAGGCTCCATCTCGTCCGCGCGAAAGGGAAGAAAGCAGACAGGAAGTGCGTCGTATTTCGCCGCGCGCGAGGCACCCAACGTTGCGAGGCATCGGGGGGAGGGGAAAGAGAGGGGGGGGGCATTTTACTCCGGCTGAAAGCGAATGTGGGGGCTGCGCGAGGTCGCGCGACCTTATCTTGCGAGCGATCTGCATTGGGGGCAGAGTCTGTAGGTGCGTCGGCATCTCGTAGCTTTGTGCGTGCTGTGTTCTCGGCGCTCAGGTTGCGTTGAAGTGATACAAAACTGCACGAATGTCACTTCGCTCGCTGCTGCTCTGCGTTTCCTCACGTCTGCGTTTTGACAGCGAGTGTCCGCGATCATCGAGTGTGATGCGTCCATGTTTTCTGTGCGCGCTGACACTATGCTCGTTAATTTAGTTAGGAAGTGAATGTTTACAAGTTGATACGGCCAATAAAGGTACTATCCTTACTTCATATGGATCTCTGCCAATTTGCTATCGCAATCGATGCTTCTCATTTCGGGCGAAACTGCGACTTTTTAACTGCTAAGAAACATTAGGGTATTTTTGCACTGTTCTCAAAATTTTCGGGAGGACGCTGTTTTTTTTTTCAAGGTTTTCTCACGCCTTCAAAATTTCCGGAAACGTTACATCTCCAGTGGACGGCTGAGCACATATACGCTGCCCTCGCCCCCTTTCATGGAGGTAATCTGCGATGGATGTCGGGGTTGGGCGAGCCGAGATTGCTGGTGGCTTCATATGTGCTGTCTTCTCGCTCGCATAGTGTTGCAGGTGGCGCACTCTCGAATTTCGGAGATGCATTGAAGCGATAGGCAGCACGAAGCGTTCGCTCCCCGCTGCCGGTGGTCTTGAGCACGCCATCATTGTGACAGATTGAGATCTTTTCATGTCTACCTGTGCGCATTACACCGCGCTTGTTAATTTAATTAGTAAGCGAATGTGTACTGCAATTTAATGGTCGATAAAACTACGAGCCTTACTGAGTGTAGTTCAATATCTTGCTATCGCTATTAATCTTTCGCCTTCCAGGGTAAAGCTGAGTTCTTTTTTATTTTTTATTTTCCAGCGCAGCTGTTATACGCTAGGTTCTGGTGGTTTTTGTGCGTAGGCAGGAAAGGTGGCGGCCGCCCTGAGCTCACGACCGGCCGATCCCGGTGATAAAAACGGTGATAAAAGCGTATCGCCTGGTATGTCCCAGCTGCGTTTAATCGCGACAAGTCTCAAAACGTATTGTAGATAAGAAAAATATCGTAATAAAGAAAGTAAAACCGGAATAGACGCTGTTTAGTATGGATTGCGATTTGACGTCACCGGCTCTACAGGCAAACCACGTAACCCTATCTCAGTTTCCTTTCACCCGTGCAATGTGTAGTCCGCGTGCGGTAAGGACTGCGGAACAACAGTTAAAAAATAGCGTGCCTACGAAGAACACCGTTGTGAACAGAAGCGGAAATGTCGGTGGCGACGGCGGGCGGCACGTAATACGGACGAAGATCACGCCGCAAACGCCAAGCGTATGCACCTTTGGTTTGATCACCCCTACGGACTCAACCCCTATCGTAATTGTGGGCGATTTCAACGTAGACGTGTCTCGGCCAGACGGAAAGTGCACGGTTTGTGCCGTTTCCCTTGGAAATGTTCAGCATTCGATGTTACACAAGCATCAGTGTGCCCACGACGCGTCATCGGCCGTGTATAGGCCTCACATAAAGCTCCGCTGATCATCCACTTTCCCAGAGTTGAATGGCTCTGAATTTCTTTTTTAATAGAAATTATATATTATTTACTAGTTACTGGCATTACATTTCTTTCAAGTCGGATATAAGTATTCATGCGCGTGAATAAAGCATCAGAACATGACGAAAGCCTTCTGGCAGAACTCCAAGAGCAATTCTTGTCGAAAACGGCGATTCTGCAATGCAGGGCATCGAACGGCAATGTTCGCTGTAGCTAAAAGGCGTGCAGAAGGAGCAGTGCCTCTCTCGGTTTTGCAGCAACCTTGATAAAGACAATTATGGTGGAAATAATAAATATGGTGGATAACAATGTCTTCAAAGTTGTGTCTCTCGTCGGAAGCGCTTACGTGTTTGAGCAGGAGTTTCCCCATGATGACTATGAACAAAAGCCGCTTTAGATCTTTAAGGACAGACGTGACATTACAAAAGGCGCTAAGGACAGCGGTGAATGGCACCAGACCATCTTTACAGAAACGAAAGATGCAATGTTTATCACTAAAGTTTGGGCCCTCGCTGATTTTGAGTTGTGCAGCCCTAATCTGTAGGCAAAAATGGCGGCCTTAAAAACACGACTTCATCCAGGTTAAATACCTGCGTCTACTGATATGTGCTGAGCATCTCTATATTGGCACATTTTTCATGTGAAAAGAACGCATCTTCACATCTGGGAAGCGGAGTTTGGCGTCCACTTACGACGAGCCAGAAACACGACAAACTTGGTTTAATTTTCGAGCAAGCAAACATTCAACAAGTGCCACGAAAATGTAGCGGTGCTCGTGGAATGACAGTGCTGTATACACGGCCACAGCAAAACATTCCTGGGAACCGAAAACAGCGTACGACCACTACTGCCGGAGCAAAGCACGTGTGGCATGAACAGAATACGACAGTAAAATGAGCGCCACGACACACTGTTTCAGCAAGCACATTTATTTAACACGCGCACCACTCGCGGATACAGGAAGGAAATGGGGGGGAGGAGGTGTTTCCGCTCGGTGTCTCTTGAGCACCGGCAAATCGACAACCGTGCCACGGCTAGTTAGTGCTCACGCCGCAGAAAGGAGCGTCACTGGCGTTGGCCAGCGGGGGCGCGTATTGGCAGTCAGTGTTGCAAAAGTTGGCGTGTCTAGTACTCGCAAGTGTTCGGAGCCGGTCCTGAAGTGGAAGATCAACGCCTTGTCGAGCCTAACCCTCGGACGGAATGTGTGAGATTGCCAGGGTCATGGCGGCTAGGGCTGCTGGGGCAGAACCAACTGCGGCGCATCTGCTGACTCGCCTCTGGCCTGCTTCTTTCTCTAAAGCGCGTTTCTTCTATTTTGTCTCCCCTGGTCATATTATTTGTGCCTTTGAATGCCATTTCTCAAACATTTGCCATTTCTCAAACGGCGGCGGCGTCTTGCATCCCCTGCATCAGGGGGTGGTTAAGAGCGTGTCTGATGTATATATGGCAGGGGTGCGGGAGAGGGTACATGATACTTGTCCAACGAGAGCTCCCTCGGCGTCCCCACAATACTCTCTTGGAGCTCCCTGGCAGTTGCCACAATGCCCTCTGGAACTTCCCGGGCGTCTACAGAATTATCTCTGGACGGCTGTAATTACGCCTGGCCCTCGCAAAAGCATTGCAGGAGCTGCAGCGCTTACCTTTGTACTGACGCGAAACAGAAAAAGATATAACGGTATAGAGGAAATAGAGACAGGAGACAGAGACGGGTAATTGCACGAAACGGGTAATTAATAACGTTGCCACTCTTCGCTCGTGGCAACTAAGCTAAGCAGCTAAGCTATGAGTGAGCGTCCAGTACGTGAGTGAACGCCGATAAGTGTCAGTGTACAGAACTCGGCGATTGAAACGCGATCTCGGACAGCATGGCGGGCGCCGCTTGTTGCGCCACTGGTGATCGCTGGGTGGTCGTTTAGGGGGCCGAATGCAGTTACGATGCATCAAAAAGCTTCTCGCTTTAATGTGACACAAAAATGCATCATCTCAGTCTCATCAGCGCCCACCGTTGGCGGAAAAAGGTTCCGGCCGTCATGTTGTCCGAGATCGCGTTTTCCATCGCCGAGCGCCGTACATTTGAAGATGAATGAGGGCCGGCGAGTGGAAGTAGACAGGAGAATTAACGCGAGCCAGTGCCGCTGAGGTTGACTGTGCGTGGGTGTGAAAGAAAACGTGCACCTGTGAATGCACCTGTGAATGCGAGCGTACATGAGTGAGTGTGAATGCATGCGCGTGGTGCAAGTTGAGTGATCGCTTGGTGAACCGGGCGCGACCTTTCGGTCGGCTTTTCACGAACACTCATTCTCGGTGGAGCGTACGGCATAAATCGGCCTACAATGGGCGAAGAGCTAAAGTTGGCGGTTTGTGCTATCAGTGAGTTGAGTTGCCCAATCAGTGATCACCATGTTAAAGGGACACTAAAGAGATACACTGAATCAGTTTAGACCGATACCTCGTTCTTTGGAAACACTATTTTCGTTACCTTCATGATGACAGATGGAATATTAAAAGACGAAATGAAGATCGAAGTTTCATTTTTTTTTATTTCCGCCGACACCCCAGCGCCGCTATGTCAGCGTGACGTCACGGATTTCAAGGTATTTTTTCGTATTTGAGCCGCGTTGCCTGAATAAAAGCTTCCGAAACTTGCCATGTTCAATCTTTGGATCCTTTGAAACACAATGTAGTTCATTTTTACAGATAGGAAAGAGAGAGAGAGAGAGATAAATGAGATGGGAAAGGCAGGGAGGTTAACCGGAAGGTAGATATCCAGTTTGCTACCCTGCACTGGGGAAGGGGTAAGGGGAGACAGAAAGATAAAGAAAAATGCACACACAAAGAGAGAGATCAGGAAAACACACACACACACACACACACACACACACGTTTCATGAATTCTTTGTTCTGTTTCCAGACTTTGAACATTAATCTTCAACCCTATTGTTAAACTTTCTCGGTTAAGGTCCTCAATAATTTGTAGCAATTGATGCCCAGTGTTGCTAAAAAGGAGAATGTCATCTGCGAACCGAAGGTTGAGATATTCGCCGTTGATCCTCACTCCTTTGCCTTCCCAGTCAATAGCTTGAATACTTCTAAGCACGCAGCAAATAGCATTGTAGAGATTGCGTCTCCTTGCCTGACCCATTCCTTGACAGGTAATTTTCAACTTTTCTTGTGGAGAACCAAGGTAGCTGTGAAATTTTCGGAGATGTTTCGAAAGATATTCACGTATGCCTCCTGTACTCCTTGAGTGCGCAGTGCCCCCATGACTGCTCGTATCTCTCCTGAATCAAATGCCTTTTCATAATCTATGAAAGTCGTGTAGAGAGGTTAATTGTACGCCACAAGTTTCTCAATTATCTGATTGATGGCATGCACGTGATCTATTATAGAACATTCCTACCTGAAGCCAGCTTCGTTGTTGCTATATGTACACTTTATACACTTTAAGAGCAATCTATGTTATCATGAATGTAATTGGTGTTAAGTTTTATATGCGTTTTGCAAGCGTACATCGCTTACATTCAGAGGCCAGGCTATCGCTGGTGCTGCTCGAGGTCAGCTAACCCATGCCGCGGCGTCGTATATTTCAGAAATGATAGAAGTTCTCGGTACAGGATGCGCAAGGTATGGTGAAAAGTAGAAAAGTATGAATCTTTATAGAACTTCCCCTCTAGTAGCAGTCAAAGGTGTGGTGCGCGAAATAATTATCTGGGCCGGTTGCACATGGTACACGCTAGCCGTAGCTTCTTGACCAGCGCGCAAGAAAAAGACTCGTTTGTTTGAAAAATGGGCGACTCATCGTTTATTGAGAATGAAAGTGATCAAAAAATGCACAATATGCGCGAATCGACGAGAATCGGCGTATAAATGATGAAAGAAAATGACAAATTCAAAGCGCTGCGTGAGCATGGTAAAACATGGCAAAGCATATGGTGTGGGTAAAGAAAACAAGAAGCGTGCGCATGAGGACTGAAACATTGAGAGCTTTTAGAAGAGCTATGAATTGGGCTAGTTGGTGTGCATTCATTTTTTCTTGCGCTAAGTACAGTAGGACGCAACAGGGATGGAACAGACACTGGAATGAAGCGGAAAAACTACCAAACTACAAAGTTGGTAGTTTGCGCTCCCGTGTGTCACTTCGTGTCCGCTTCATTCCAGTGTCTGTTCCATCCCTGTTTCGTCCTACTGTACTTAGCGCAAGAAAAAAAAATGAATTGAAAGCTTGTTTGGTGGCGAGCCAGTTCGGACGCTGCCAAAATGAAACACGTGCGCGTTGTCAAGGATGGGAAAACTCTGAATGGCATGGATGTTATTGGTGAGTCTCGATCAAGGTCTCTGTCGCATAGCGGACACCCTGTATCCGTGTGACCGCTTGCGACCGAGCCAGCGCAGCAGCAACGGCGTTCTCGGGCGTCCGGAGAGGGCGGCAATGCTTCGTCCATTGCCTTGTCTTGTGGGACTGGATTGCTGCAAATGTGAAACACGGCTGTATTGGGCTGGATGGTATAACGCCCCAAAACAGCACAGCATGAGCACTGGGTTATGAGGGACGCCGAATAATTTTGACCACCTTGGGTTCTTTAATGCACGCCCAAGTGCACGAGCGTTCTTGCATACCACATCCGTCGGAATGCGACCACCGCGAGCGAGAGAATCCAACCAGCGACTTCGTGATCAGCAGCGCAAAAGCCATCGCGATCGGTGCGAAACAGGTATGATTGAGTCCACACTGACATAACGCAGATGGTACCACAAGCCCTAAACTCGGCAGTACACTGAAATGATGTGCTGTAGTACATCTTATTCAAGAATGCTATTTTTTTTGCCTAGTATTCTATTTTATAAACTATATGCCATACGGTGTTTGTGGTGCCGTTGCATTGTAAACAGGTTTAAAGCTTCGGTCAAGCCTTGATTGTCTATTTGATCGTACCCCTCAGCATCACCATTGTGTTTGTTTTTCTTTCTTTGCGCTGAAATGAAGTGAATCGCTTTGCACGCAACGTCGTGCACGGTTAAGTGCAGAAGAGCGCTAAAAGCATCCGCACTGATTCTAGCTTAAAGCATTAGGAAGAAATCATGAATGCTTTTTATAATGCTCCAGATTTTCAAGCTGAGCAGCAGCGATGGTGTCATTGCAAGCCATAGTAGCATCGGGGCCCAATAATATTGTTACGAGACTGCGCGCAATGGGACAAATATGACGTTGACCATTTGGGTGAAGAAGACGACGATTGAAGAGATTGTATTTCCGCCATGTTGGCATGCAGTGCTACAGCTCGCTGTAGATATTTTGTAAATATATTTTCACTTATACCATTTCCTGTGACAATATATTATTCGATTTCACGCCTTGAATTCACAGCTTATACCAATCAGAGGCGCCGTATAGCTGGCCGCTCCGGGATATTTTGAACACCTTAAGCTATTTATTGTGTGTCCAAAACACAGTTCACGGTTGTATATATCTTTTTTTTTTTGCAGTCACCCGTGTCAGTATGCGGCGTCATCGAAGACGGGAATCGAACCTGCCACCTTGTCTTCAGGAGCGTTACGCCATAGCAACTGAGTAACCACAGCGCGTTGCACCGAGACCCACGAGAAGTAGTAGTGTGCACATAGATGTTTGGTGTCGTCGCGAAGTGCCAAATTTTTAAAAGTTTGTGATCTCCCTCTGCGCGGATCATATCACCGTCTGCAAATGAATGCAAGAGCACCATCACATTGTCTGCCTGGCTCACTCTTAAAAATGAGATCGAGATTGGTTATTTATACTCTGTAGCTTATACCAAGTATTTTTTAGATACGTTGGAAGCTGTGAACGTGCCCTGTCGATTTTTTGAAATTTGTAACTTCTATTCCCGTTTGGAGTTGTTTAAAAAAAAAAGAAAAATGAACTACGACCATAAACATTGGGTGACAGCTTCCTTTCAAAATGTAACCTGTTCTTCCAAATCTGCATCCTAATGAAGTAATCTTTCCAACTTACATGTATTCGAGCAAATAATTCAGAGGTGGGCTTGAGCTTCCTCACGGAGGCGGATAATGTCCCGCCTACATACGAAAGATGAGTTTGGCTTGAATAGTTTCCTCTGTGCTGCTTTTATTCTATTTTGTATTAAGTTACCACAGTATTTCTTTAAGGTAGCTGCCAACATGATAATTTGGAAGCTGTAGCACACGTGTAAAATCATCCACATCAACTGATTCTGGCGAGCTAACCTTTGAAAAGTTAGCGCAACACGCAGTAGAATTGTGACGACGCATCTTTTGTTTTACTCACTGTATTTCTGATAGGTTGCTAATGATGACCACTTTTTTTTGACATGAGACGTCCTTAAAATTGGTCAGACGGGGTTCGCTCACTAAAACCACATATAACAAAAACATGTTATATCATTATCGCTTCTACCTTTACAACCGTATTACCCACGCCTCTTACTTTGGTATTGTGTAGAGAAAAGAAGCCATTACTCGATTATGCGTGCGTGACGTGCAGATTGCGCCGTTGTCACGCCACGCATGACGCAATCGGGGCTAAATTTAGCATCTCGATTGGCGTTCAGAGAGGCATAGCACTGCAGTACGTCTGCCGATTCGAGCGGGAGTGGTCGCGTTTGAGAGAGCTAACTCAATCATAGTACGTGTAATCCGTCAAACCCAAACCCATGCTCGTCACAGACCTATAAATATGCAATTTTTTGCAAAACACACACGCTTTCTCGGATATGCGTCGGACGCTTCATACAGCGCCACTAAGGGAGTCACCCTGTAGACTATTCGTTTTTGGTGCCGAGTTCCGATGACGTAGTGCAAAATTTAAAGAGAAGTATGTACAACGCACCCCCAGCTTTCTCTATTGTTGCCACTGACTGATATTATTCCATTCCGCACAAACAACTGATTGATGCTGTTCGTGACAAAGTCATGGCAAACGGAGACTATAGTCTTTTCGGACCCAACAGGTATTTCTAACGACTCTATTTTTAACTCTTTTAAAGTTTCATCGCCCACTGACAGCTTTTTGTCACGAAGGCCAATTTCGTGTACAGCCCTCAGGCATATGCATGTGATCATCGATAGCGCCCCTTTTGACGGATATAGCTTTCTGACAAACGCATTAAATTCCGCATTGCTAAGCACGAGGCTCTCAGAATCTACCGATATGTCAATGACTACCTTGTTCTTTACGTGCATATTGGATCAGAGCCATGCCAGCATTGTTACTGACATTGTCAACCTCTCACAGCCTTTCTTTTTCGGCCTACATTTCACATTTAAACCACTTAGAGACAACAGCATTCCCTTTTTGGACTTACGATTTTCGGGGACAACTCCGCACGTGTGCTGGGTGTTCAATTCACGTTCCAAGAAAGCTATGCTAACGTAGGAGAGTACTCATTTCAAGGTGATCAAGAGGGATATAATTTCCACCTGCCTGAGCACAGCGCTGGCACAAGCGTGCGAACACCACGTGTCGCGCAGTTTTAATGCTCAAGCTGGCCGCATTCACAGCGCAAGGTATCGCTTCGCTCAGGTTTCTAGCGTGTGCGAGAACATATTCAAAAATTCAAAATGCACACGCAACAAAGAGCGAAGCATGGAAAATCACCCGTCTTGGTGATTCGTTACGTCCACTGCATTATCACACAACGTAAGAAACGTTGGCTAAAAGGTGCAACGTGAGCGTAGGTTTATCTGCACCCTGCAAATTCTTGCAGATCTGCTCCCAGATGAAAGAAAAGGACAACAAACTCTGCTGAACGAACCACGTGACCAACTTTAAAGAGCGAGTTCGTGGCGTTGTTTGAGTCATCCCGCTCAGCGGCGGTATAAGGAACACATCGACCAAAGTGGTCGATGTTTCAGTGGGAGGACGCCTGGACACACAAGTCCCGTTAAGAATGGCTACAGTAGACACATGGCTGTGAATGTCACGAAGTGTGTATGTGGTCCCCTATGTTCTAGCAGACGAGGTTCGTTGCAAAATGCTGATAGGACTAAAGGGTGAGTGATTGAGGTTTTCCACATCAGGCAACGGAGGTCGACATGTGTCAGCAGAGCCTCCGCTGCCTCCACTTGATAAAGTTGCGTATTTTTCGTTAGGGCATTTGACCACGATATAACGCACGCATTGCCGAGAGCTGTAGCTTTTGTTTCGCTGTTGCTGTGAGTGCGCACACTGTATTGAAAATGTTTGCGGTTATAAATGCTCGTCGCCCTCCAGAAACAAAATAAATGGGTAGTTGGCGTCCGTCCTTGTCGATGTCTGTTCCTTTCTCCATCTTTTTTCGCACCACAATACTTGTACCAGTGCTGCCTGACCTACTAGCTCAAACGAAAGCTCAGCTCCAGTGATATAAGCAAATGTTCATAGCGCGCCCCCACTGTTCTCGTACAGAGCCAGTAGGAAAGTAAATTGATAATTTCACAGTGGCAACAGCGACAAAACTGTGCGCCAGCCGCAATTTAGAACAGTACAATCATTAGAAGTGCGTTCTCCTTTGTTTACGCACGCAGACTGCACCGTAAGGAATCGGAACAGTTGATTATCCATTACTTTGACTACACCACGCAATAACCAAGAAGAGTGATATGGATAGGAGCGTTTGTGTTCGTTAGGCAGGTGTCGTCCTCGTCGTTAGAGCGCTGAAGTCTTCAGCGCGCTCAAATGTGTGGACGGACGTAACCCACTTAATCTGCCCTTTAGACTTTTTCGCAATCCAAAGCGTCGTCCTAAAATCTACACTCAGCCATGACCAAAGAACCAGTGGATCACGAACCAGCGCCGCTAGCCCGTCCGTCGTCCTGCGCTAAGAGACCTTTAAACCCCGTGCGAGACAAATTGGTCTCAACAAGTTAGTCCAATTAGTATTGCTTGTATTAGCAGAGGTGTACACTGTTCCAGTGTTAGGGAGATTATTCGTGTCATTTCACTTTTCATCCTGTTCACCTGGAGCTAGGCTTTCCGCCAGGCCAACCTCTACAGTGTATTTCTGATATCCTTAGAGCATCCTTATTGAGAATTTGAGGTGGAGGGACAACACGAATAAAGTTACAAATACAGAATGCAGTAGTACAAAATACAAAGTAAAAAAATACTTGTCTATCAATACTGTTACACAATCAAATAAGACCATATAGCAGGTGCAGTAGTAAGAAAGCCTATACAAAATAAAAATTACAGCAGCCGATTCTCTCCAACGCAATGTCACTAGGGCTATTTTCGTTACCTACACTTCGTGCAGGCTCGTGTAGACGGGTGTAGTGCCGGGAAGAGGCTATGGCGTCATGTGCTGCACTTGGCTCGCTGGGCTGTAGCCAATCAGAGTAGAACGCGCGTCGCCTTCTGCATCAGCAGACGATAAGCGCCCGACTCCGCACTTCGCGTGACTTCGCACTTACTGGCAGTTGTTACTGGACAGGTATTTTGTAGCGAAGCGTTATGCTTTATTCTATACTAGTCTTATCATCCACCGCTCACGGCCGGCTGATCCGTTAATAACGCTGAGCGAACCGTCGCTATGACCACTGACCAAGCGCGAAAAGCGCGAAAAGGCACCGGAAAGGCATCGCTACAAAATACCGGCCCTGGCAGTTTCAGGCCCTTGCCTGAAGCTAAACGCCAATGCACGAGTTTCATTTCATCAACCGATTAGACAAACTGCAGCGAGATGCATCGCGAATGCGCAGTGCGGAGTGTGAAACAGCCCGCACCATCCGTAAGATATTTTTATCTTCTTGGAAGATTAGCTCACCTTTCTCTGTGACGCATGGTCACGCCAGCACTTCGTTACCGTCCTTGCAGCGAATATTCACCATCGTCGCCATGGAGTAAGGAAATAAACTTTGTTCCTTCCTCCATGATCGCCGACAGTCGCAGACAAAATGGCGCCACGCGTTTGCACCGTCAGCTTGCTTGTTTGTCGTCTGCTGTCTACACTCATCGAAACCGCAGTGTAGAAAGTGTAGTTTTCATGCTACACTACAGCTATAAAAAATGGCTTCGTGTAGGTGGGTGGAGCTGCACCTTTCTACACCAAGTAAAAAAAAAAAAAAAAAAAGGAGACTTTCTAAACTAGCTACACTCCTGTAGGCAGTGTAGGTAAAAAAAAAATGTCACAGTTTCGCCCTAAGGGCGAAGCAATGAATGCGATAGCAACACAGCAATGTCATACGAAGTAAGGTGAGCGGTTGGTAGCAATATGAATTGTAGTAAATATGAGCTGATTAAGTAAGCAGGTGTGCTGCGGCGTAGGTAGACCGACATGAAGAGAGACTCGATGACCACGAGAAGGCGCGTGTGAAACGGTGGTGTTGATGAGAAGCGCTTCCCGTGGGCAGCGCGTGCGAAGGGACACACCTGTAGCGCTGCACTGCCGATCCGGGCAGCATTGCATGTGTAGCGTGCGTTGGAAAATGTCGCCCGACTATTACTAACTGAATGAACAAGCGTGGTGTGAGTGCGCACAAACAAACACGAATAGATCACACTGAATGACTGGAGACAACGACTGTCAAAACGCTGGCAGCAAGCATACGCCGCAGCGGGCGAAGGTATACGTGCGGTCTATCGCTTCAACGGAAACTGAGCGGCGAATGCACGGCGCATAAAGGTCAGAGCCGTGTAAATAGCCCTATTAAAGATATTTTCTATCAGAACGTTTGATGTAACCGGCACCAGAACATGTAAAATGTTTGATGTAACATGCCAGAAGTGCAACGTTCCGCGTGACGGCTCACCTTGGGCGTCGCGTTGAAGTTGAGCCAGGAGGGCCAAATGCCTCGGGTGAAGAAGCGATCCTCCTGTGGCTCCTTCGTGGTCCTCTCGCGCACTAAGCGGCTGAGCAGGGCGGCTACCTTGCTGCGCGAGCGACGAACCGGCGCCCTCGGCTTGGGAGAGATCGGGCTCAGGTCACATCTGCTTGACGAACAATAATGAATGAGTGAGCGTTACCAAAGGCAGAGTATTCTTAGAATCATGGACACTGGACCCAGTAGGCTAAGATATCGACTTGAGAGCGACACTGCGTGCAGTCTAAGACACAAATAAGCTCTTTAACGCTTACAACTTTATTCCTATTTTCACAAATAGATAGAATAACAACATGAACTGAATTAGATACTACAATGCAAACGTTGCGGATTCTCCGTATCTTATACGAAACTACGACTCTCCATCTGTCAGTATTACTTGTCGCTTTGACATTATGGGAGGTCATCGGACCAGTATGACCTGTTTGAAAGCGATTATTCAATAAAAGCGCAATTTCGTCCGGAAGGCAAAGCATCGATTGCGATAGCAAATTAGTGGACAGCTATACGAAGTAAGGATACTAGTTTTATCGGCCCTATAAACTTGTAAACATAGGCACACTAACTAAAGGAACAAACATGGTGTCACGCGCGCACAAGCAAACATGAACGCATCTCAATTGATGAACGCGGAACCTCGCTCTCAAAACGTTGGAGTGAGTAAGCGCGGCGACAGCAGCGAGCGAATTGACTTTCGTGCCACCGCTCGCATCAACGCGAACAAAGCCGCGAAAACACAGCGCACGGTGGCCCCTGTCCCCGCCGCAGATGGCTTTCAAGATACAGCAGCTGGGCGGGCGCGTGCGGCGTAGAACGGCCCCCCCCCCCTCCCTCCCTCCCTCCCTATCTTCCTCTCAGAGCCTTGCGGCCCAGGCGCGCGCGCGCTGCCATTCGGGCCGCCCGCAGCAGGACGCGTCCCCCCCCCCCCCCCCCCCTTCTCCTCCCTACTCTTTTCGGAGAGTCGCGCAAGGGGCTTTACGCGCGACTGGAAGACAGCGCCGCGCTTCCTATCCGCTTCCCTGTATTGCGTGCGTGAGATTGAGCCGCAATTGCCGACGCACCCTCGCACGCACATAAAGCATACGGCGCGCGGCGACGGTGTTATCGCCCTTGGACTTTATAAGGAACCTCACGGTGAGGACGACGGCGATGACGACGACGGCAGAAATGCGTCCGGAGTGCCCAAATAATTGCTATCGCAATAATAAACATCCCCACAGTCTCTCTCTCTCTCTTTCCCCCCTCCCGCCCCCCACCCCCAAGCACGCGCGAACACGCATACGCGCACGCACAAGAGCACACGAGCATGGACACACATTCAGATGGCACGTACACACGCCCACAAATAAAAGCAAGGACGTGTCAGAATCGATAAGAGTTATCAGTTAGCGGCGTTGTCAAGTTTTATCAAAAGCGTCGGCGCTGAAAGATTGAACAACGCTTAATACGATGCCCGTAACTTCAACTAGTTAGAGAAGTGCATGCGGGACCATACTTGGAAAGCCTGAACGTCTTGGGCGTCTTGCACGTCCGCTTGGAGGACTTCGTCTTGACGCTCTTGCCCTTGCCCGCACCGTTTATCTCTGTACAGGGCAACGCTGTGGTCGTCTAATGAGTCCTGGCTGAAGGAGGCATGGCATGACTGGTTCCAAGACGATGTGTCCCACGAGAGCTGTGCCGTATGGAAGTGTTCCACACCGGTGAAGTCCTCCAAACAGGAGTCGAACAGCTGCCTCGAAGAGCGGTCCTGGTAGTGGGACAGCGACACCCAGTCTGGCTGCTCGGCCTGCGGACGTTGTACGCAATAAGAGAGTTGTAGCGCATCCGTGTACCAGATTACCTTTATCATTTCATTTCATTTGTTTACCCCAAAGGCACAGAACCTGAGAATTACATAGGGGGAGAGATAACTGCAGAATATTTTTACCAGAACTAGTATCAACATCAAATAGGTAGTAAGAAGCTTCAGAGTAAATAAATAGCTCACAAATTTAGAATTGTCGAATACATCTAGTAGGAGCACAATGTAATCATCATGCAGTACAATAATTCAACTTAGTACAATACAAATACTTGAACAATACAGTAACATCAAGATAGTAATACAAAATACAAAAAACACCAACCAGATAAAAACAAAGAAAAAAAGCAAGAACAAAGTGATACCGGGACGCATCTGTGAACCGCGAGAATGGTGGAGACATGACTAATTTGAACCAAAGCTTGAATAGATTGCAAAAAATGTGTGTTGTGTATTGCTTATGCGCTCACGTAAACGTTTCGGTAGCAACGTAGCCATTATAAAGCTAGGCTTCACTCTTTTCAGGACTGGAAAGAGAATGCAAGAAATGTTATGTAGAACCTGCGTAGTTTTCAACAGAGCCTTGCAAGATGTCACCGCCAGCATAACTGTAGCAGGCTACGTCCATGTATTACTGCAGAACGGCCGAACGTATACACGATCATGCCAAAAAGTAGTTTTTGCCAATGGGAATGACAGTTCAGAATCAGACATCGATGCTCAAGCGAAGGCCACTCTTATCAAATATTGCTGAAGTGAAAATTGCGTCAGTTGGCCCTCTGTACCCTTGTCAGAAAAAAGAAAAAATCTTGATTCTTTCCTGATAGTGGCCTGTGACGGATGGATTGCTGGGTTCTGTTTGTGCGTCCTTTCCTTTTTTCTTTTTTTTTGTGGCTGCAATTGGCGACAATTGGCGGAAGCGCAAGGAAATGAATGGCGGCCGACGGCGGCGTAGTCCATCGCTTCCGGTTGGGGACGTGGCGATTCAGGAACTCCAAGTGTGTTCTGGATCTCCACTTGAGGCGGCATCGAAGGAAACATCCTGCGTAATTTCTTGCGTACAACGGCTCTGAAGGTCTCTAGGAGATCGCCGGACCCTAGTGCTTGGATTTCGCTCTTTGGCGAAATCACTTGGCGGTTTTAGTGCCGAGTGCGCATTCCGGTAAAATTATGCTATGTTCTTGGATGGGTTGTGAATCAATCGGGCGAAGAGCTCTTGCTTGACACTGCGCATGTGGAAGCGAACTTTCTTGCCTTCAGACATGACCGGGTCGGCATCGCGGAACAGGCTGGTCATCTCTTTAGTGTAGACGGCAATGTTTTCCTTCGGGACCTTCTCTCCGGCTTCTAGCGGAGCTTCTGCACTTTCTTTGCGCACGATCGACGCTCGTAAAAGTGTGCAGATAGCTGTTGCGAAACAGGTCCCATGTCCTTAGGGTCGACCGTCAGTTCTCAAACCAGGTTCTCGTGGAGTCTTCAAAGGAAAAGTATACATGGCACAACTCGGCGTCAGAGTTCAAGGTGTTGAACGGCGCGACCGTTCCGTATGTCTCCAGCCGGCTTTCCGGGTCTTAAGCCGATCATCCGCCAAAAGTCGATGGCTCCCTGTCGATGACTGGGCTTTGAACTTGCTGGACGTCTCGGGTAGAAGTAGTCCATGCTCCGACGGTAATTTTTTTGCTGCCTGCGGCTAGCTCGATGGTCCGTGACGGCGTTGACGATATCCTCGCGGCTTGGGCGGCTTACAGGAGGTTTCCGGTACACTACGAAGCACCTCTACCAGGTGTCACGTTGCAGTGACGGTGACGAACACAGTAGCAAAAACTGAATCACGAAACTAACTCTTCATTGGGTGAACCTGTGCCCTGAAAAACAGGTTACCCGTATTTACTCGAAAATAGGACGAGCACAAATATAGGTTGAGTAAGAAAAGAAATATTCGAATATAGGTCGACCCATATTTGATAAACGGAAAAATTGGAAGCATGCCACCTTTCTTTACAATAAGCTCGGCTCGGCCACTCGCTAGTGGCTACCAGAAGCCACATCCTCGCCAGAACTGTCAGGAAAGTTGTCCTCGTAGGAAGGGAGAGTCCGTTGCCCCGCATGAACTTTTGAACCCAGCCCCGACTCGCTTTAAACGTTGACCGGCCGATCCTATCTTGCTGCGCCAACTGCCGGACTTTCGCCTGAATGTCCTCGCAGGACACCTGAAGACCCTTTGCACGCTCCTCTCCCACATGAAGCCTCAGTTATTTCTCGAGAGCATCACGCCTCCCAGTTGCTGGGCCGCGAAAAGCACGGCGTCGCCCGTTGCACGCAAAAAGTTGTTCCCGCTGCTCCCTCCAACCTCTAATCAGCTTTTCATTCACGTCGAACTCGCGCTGAGTGGCGCAGTTGCTGGAGTTCTTACAAAAAGTACCACTTGACGCTTGAAGTCAGCGGTGTAGCTCTGCCGACGTCACATCGTCGCATAGCCGCGCAACAGCAATGCGAACCGTCACGTACTGCGTCGTCCCTCTGCGTCGCCATTTTGCGACGCAGAGGGAAACAACCGAACAACCAATAAACAAGTCTTTCTTTAACCAGAAACGCACTTGTGTGTTTCCGCTGGAAGACACCACTTCGGCTCTGGCAGCGCGGCGGTTTATGCCCCAAAGTTGCGTCGAACACGGCGAGCGCGTGCTGCCCCGGATGACGTGGTTTTGGACTGTCTCAGTGAGCGCTCGCGTACTCGGCGAGTACGGAGACAGCGGTTCCGGCGGCGGCCCTATTCCACATTGAAACTCCATTCGCTCGGCACCTTTAGCAGCTTTGATCACGAATATAGGTCGATAGCTAATTATGGGTAACATTTACGGGAAAAAATAGCCGACCTATATTCTAATAAGCACAGTACACTCAAAGCACACAGATAGCAACGAGTGCGGTCGGCAATTGTCCAAATTCTGATTTGAGGGTTAAGCGCGTGAACCTTTACACATGACTCTTAGAAGGTTCCAGCGTAATCTCTGGTGACCGCGTGCCTTCCATAAAGTATAACACAGTTCATGCCAGGCTTACACACCAGATTACACAAGGTTCGGTGACGACAGACAACGCATAGAACCAGCGATAACGTTCGAGAAACTCCCGATACAGAAAGGCGCGTCTTGCGCTAAGTGATAACATTGGAACGCAAATTTACTAGTAAAAATATCTTCGCTGAAAATAACAATTTGTACGCGTGTCAATATAATCACTAAAATGAAGAAAAGTTTCCAAGATGGGTGGTAGGCGTTTTATCACACTGGTATGTAAACCGAAGTAGGCGCGGTAGAAATGAGGTCGTTTCTGACGCACTACTTGCAGCCTGAAGAACAGCACGCGCACAATTTCGAGTCTTTCCATGCAACTCAGGCGCACTATTGAGTTCCTGTACAAAATAAATTGATGCTGTTTGTTTCCTTGTAATCATTCTTAGCTATGTAAACCAACATACTCCAGTTTAGGTTCATTTAAACCATTATTTATCTCTCCGGAGTTGAACCGGAACAGAACCTTTTTCGATAAACCGGGACGAAAACAAAAGCTCCGGTTCGGTACATCAGTTTAAGATCACCAGTCTAGTGCACTTCATAAACACGGTTTTCAATGCAATTCACGTTTATTCTTCCAGGATATATCCTGGCAAGAAATAAGGGCTATAGGTTTAACCAACACCCAAACTAGGTCCATCCGCCGAGGAAGCTCAGTGGGTATGGCATTGTGCTCCTGAGTGCGAGGATGCGGGTTGCGTTTGAATTGGAGCACAAGAAAAAAAAACCAGATCGTGTACTTAAATTTAGGTGCACCTTAAAAGACCCCTCGGCGGTCACAGTTAATCCAGGGTCCACCACGATGACAATCAGATCGTTCTTTGGAACGTAAAATCCTAGAATTGAATTTTTGACTGGGCCCACAGACTTTTACAAAGCAGTGGCGTATAATCAGATGTGAACGCACGCACTTAAAGCGCACTGAACCTTTAAATCAGGAAGTAAATCACTTATTACGCAATGAATATACAATAATTAATTATTAAAGCATTGACACTGGACACACGGCGGAAATAAAAAAAAAAGCTGTTATATTCCTTTCTCGAGATGAGGGTTAACCTATGTGCACAGAACTCACCTTCATACGCTGCACGTAGAGCCATAGTTCCTCCTTGTTGGCGTCGTCCAGCTCGACGCCCCTCTCGGCAGCCAGTTTTCCCACGCGTTCGAAGGAAAATTCCAGGAGCTCTTCCATCTGGACACCTTCATCTGGAACAGTGCACGAGGCGCGCACTTTGACACCACAGTTCCTAGCGAACGCGCACTGTTTTTCACAAATAAACAATGACCACGATAATCCATCGTTCTAACTGTCGAACAGCTTGAAGGTCAGCATGATTTTCGCTTTTTGAACCATACGTAAGCTCACGCTTTTTCAATCCTCTTTTGTCGGGCGACCTACCGTGACACTATCCATTAATCTTTTTTTTTTTTACGCTCAAGCACACTACAGGTGAAACGCTCAATAAAACCTTACGTAGTATTTCTGTTAACAAGAGCTTCCACGGTGTAAGACGTACGGAAGGAAAGATAGCTGAGCCGGCCAACAAGCTAACGCATTTCGTTGAACCGAGTGCCTCGCACGCTTCACGCAGGGCAGACATAGGATAAACCTAGCAGAAATGCCAGAATGATGTCTTACCCCACAGAATTTGCAGTATCTTCTCGTCTAAGCTGAAGCACGGAAGCGAAGCGAGGCTGACGTCTGTCATTGCTCGGAAAAGGGGGTGTGCTTAACGCCGATATGCTTTTGCCGTTGCCACGAGATGAAATGATAGCTAGCCGTCTGCGGATTATTCTGGATTCGTATGTCCCGGTGCTGATACACAGCGTTTAGGCACTTCAGTCGCATAACTTTGTGGCAGAAAGAGTTGCGCCACCTTTCAAAACTGCGATGTGTCATGTTATTGTTTTTTTTTACGATATTATCCCTTCTATGCCTAATATCCGATATATGTTGGAGTTCTTGTATGTATTTTTTCATGGTTTCATAAGCCAAAAGCATTTCCTAACGTAATAGCGATGAAAAAAACGAAAAAAAAAAAACGAGCGTGTTTCTGTCCTTTAAAAGCGACAATGGCGAGAAAATCTCGCACGAGGGAAACAGCAGCCCTCTTACTACTTTTTCTGTCCTTTTTTTATATATGCAACGCTTGCGAAGGTTAGGTGAACCAAGTACGAATAGCCCTAAGTAAAGTAATGCTTTAGAAAATATATTTATTTTTGCTGCGTCTATATTACCATGTTTATTAGTATATACAGGGGGAAACAGATCATTAGGACATCTTTCGAAACATGTGAGTATGCGTTGAAGTTTATGCAAGCCCACTCCCTGTCCTGCTTTGTCGAGTAAAAAAAAAAGTACTTACCGAGGCAAATGTCCTGTGCCTGTAGGAGCCCGAACAGTGTCGGTAGTACTTAAAATGAAATAACGAAAACAAGTATCGTTGCATGAAATAACTGAAAGATCAACGAAAATTGAAAGAAAGTTGTTGCAATATAAACGTGCTGTATCGGAAGACGTTGGACATCATAAAAGCAGGGTGACTCAAGTAACAATGTAGAGCCGAAACTTATGTCTAGCTTCAGTTATGCAACATTAATTCTTGATGTGTGTGACATACTTTGGCTTTTGGTGCAGGCTACCTAATTTCTGAAATAGTAATTTTAAATACGAATCAATCACAGTAGTTGTATTAGGATCCAAAGCCACTAGCTTTGGCTTTAGAAGCCAACGCCTTAACCGGACGATGGATGTGGAGCTTTACGCTGCTTTTGTTCTTTTTTAATATAATGTTTGTACAGCTGCCATTTGGGTGTTGTAGGTACTCGTCTAGGTAAGGTGTTTTTATGCCGCCTTTATATTTTCTTTTCTCGTATTCTGTCTCTTCAACTTTCTGGAGAAGGCAGATGTACTGAGAACTTTTTATGCTGAATATATATATTTATTTTACGAAATTTTCATTCATTTGGTTGAACACTTAATTACACGCTATAATTTTGTTCCCAAACTTTATTTCTTCTGTTTTTGTTTCAAGATATGTGCATTTCTTACAACTATCCAAGGCACATCACCATCATCATGATCAAATTGAGGGCAGTGTCGCATGCCATGCATGAGTACGTCAGTGTATTTTGAATGTTAAAAATCAGGAGAAAATAAATGTGAATACGAAGATAAAGATAACGATAAAAAAACGTAAACTCATGCATTCTCCTGTGAATGACAGAAAGGAGCGAAGCGGCTGTGTAATGTGTAAACAAGACACAGACTTAATTCAGGGTATCCCAGTGTTCAGAAAATGAAAGCAATAAATAATGCGGTGACTAGCACGTTGGTGGAATACTCATTATCGGATACCACGGGGGGTTGGACTAAAAAAAAAAAAGAGCCACGCATGATAAGAATGAATACTAAAGAAACCGAAAAGAGTAAAGGAAAACAACGTATTTCAGCCGATAACAAATTTTATACCCAATGCAGCAATGTTCAAAATATGCTTGTTGTTATTCAAGCTGCAGATATGCCACTGAAATAGAGCGGTGTTGTTCTTATGTATCGTTTTCTTCAGCTTCTGCACAATCAAGTTACTTATATGAGCAATCTTATATGAATGAACGTTGAGTCTACTTCAATAAATACGAGAACTGATAATGGCTTTGCGCAACTTTTATTGAGGTAAGCACACTTTAACATTGCCATGTAGAAGTGACAATACAAATGTAGCACCCACGATGGTCTAACAAATAAATACACTTATGCGTGGCTTGCGGAATTAACAATACACGCGGCACGCTCACACTAATCCGCCGGCTTTTCTTTAGACTTCGTCGGCTACGCTGGTATGTAAGAATACCGGGACTGACTGGCGTGCTATAGAAATAAACACAGATATATACATTCGCGCAGAGTAGGTATTTCATAGTGATGCTGCCAGACGTGGGTCTTGTGGTCAAGAACACGCAGCTCTTGGTTGCTAGCCGCATGCGTATAGGTCATACCATCAAATATCGTGTGCTAAGCAAAACGAAGCGTCTTAATTGCCTTTTGCCATTATTTCAACTCAGTAGCGAAATGTTTTGAACACTGACCGTCTTCGAAAAGGAACACTTTTATGCGACCTTCCGAGTACCTAATATATGCACCAGTAATATGTAGCCGATGCACCGTGTTACAGTCTGGCAAATGTTGAGCTTGGAAGCGAAGTGCACATGATTCTTCAGTATTTTTTTTCCTTTTAAACATGGTAACGTCTACGGCGAATGTGAGCGAGCCTTCTGTACGCAGTAGGATTTTCGTCTGAAGGAGCGTCTGATGAAATCTGGAAAGCGTTCTGGTAAGGGTCGATTTTGAACACTCCGGGCTCGGCAGGTAGGCTGAAACAAAACAAAACAATGCAATTTCCTTAACACAAGAACAGATAATGATAGCAAAAGAAGATGACTTCGAACGACGCATGTGCTGCACTTCACGATAGAAAAGTGTATCCGCTAACCGATACTGAAATGAGCGTCGAATATAATCGAACGGGACATTTGAGCCTGTGGTAGAAATGCTCTTACAATCTTAAAGGGATGAGCCGTTTAACGGCACGGGTGAAAAAAAGACTTGACAGGACAGTCGCTTACGATATCTTACATCAACTGGCCCAGCAAACTACTCTCATGGGCTCTTACAATGCCGTCAAAGAAGCGCTGTGGTAAAAAATAAAAAGTTTTGAAAAGCGAGCTAAGAGAGCGGTGTTATCCTGTCGCATGCCGGAACCCTAGCTTCCTCGGCGCAAAGAATTTCGCGGGGTTTCTTTTGCAAGTCTTCCTTGAAAAAGAAAGCTGGCGCGCCAACACTTTTGATCACTGCGAAATGAGGGGTGCGCTTGTATGAGATTGCAATAGACGTTGCTATTTGTTGGCGCTATGCTTCGAATGTACACAAGCCATAATCGAGGTGCACGACTCTTTGACCGCTAGGTTGCCATACGCTCGTTTCAACACTGCAAAGTGCACATTGATTCCGACACGTGAAGACACAGAATTGCGGGCGTGGTTCTTAAAAACCACCTAGGGAAGCTTTAGCTCGGGAGCAACTCCGATGCCGCTCATTCAAATGCATGTGAAACGCAGAAATGTGTTTATGAGATAGCCATTGGAATGATATGAATAAAAATGGTTAGAGTTGAGAAAGAAACATAGGTTCTAGTAGCTCTAGTGATGAAATATTGGTTTCGGGGTATGCAATTTTTTACACAACTTCACATTATTCATAAGCTTAAGAACAATGAAGCAAATTGAAGCACAAATTTGCACATTCCTAACTCTGCAACAAAAACATATCGCAGTTCTGTAAGCTGTATTCGCTAGGCCTTCTAAAGCGAACAAATGTGACGCATGAATTCACATGTTGCATGAACTCGTTACAATGTATGCGAAGGTTTTGCTAACGTCCTACTCACAAATTAGCGGTATATTTCAAAGCGGTGTACACTAATAAATTTTGTCCGCATTGGCTTTATTGTGAGGTGCGGTTTATCGAATTGTCATATTGTTTTTCACTGCTAAGTTGGAGATGTCAACTTAATAGCTCAGTTCGCTGAAATTGCAGAATCTTCAAGAATAATAAAAATTCACGGCCTGAGTAAAAGATGTACTTTCTACTGTCACTACCACTTTATCTTTTCTCTTAAATACAACAAGCCTAATCAAAATAAATGCAGTGGCTGCAAAGAAAAAAAGGAAACCCCTTTTTTCACGCAAGGTTCCGTCTATTAAATGTAGAAATAAAGGCATTAAAAAAGATTCTGTTCCCGTGTATTTAGATGTCAGCTCCGCTGTTAAAAACGATTCCGTTCCCTTGTATTTACATCTCATCAAAGCGGTACGAAGCTGCGTAGCAAGCGCTCACGCGTATTCTCTATTTTGGCTTTCCATGGTGCCAAAGATTGTCTTTCGCGCGAGATGGTGCTTCTGTCGCTGCGCTCGTTCAATCAGCTTCTGAACCAAGCTGCTTTAATGAATTGTACGCATCGCCGAACATTTACTGAAGCTAGCCACAGGAGCTACATTAAACGCGGAGTCGGCGGCTTTTTTTTTTTTTTTTGCATGACAACGTTCATGTTGCAAATTTCCCTCGGAAGAGCGTTCAACAGACATGGTTAATTACAAAACTCAAATTCATACCTTGAAAACATCAGTGTCTTAAGAACTCTGCCAGCGTATAACTAGCATGCTTTGCCAGAGTGCACGCGAAACAGTGCGGCTAGGCAATTAAAAAAAATCGCGAATGCTATAAAGGGTTTTGCGTGCACATGATTGTCTTTTATGAGTTTTAAGTATGAAATTTTAACGTACTTTAGCTACCGCGATGCTTTATGCTCATGATTCGTGAGTTAACGTAGCTCGTATAAGCCTTTGAAGTGCGAATGGACAATTCGACATGTCTAAATATAAATTTACACTTACTGTCCACAGATCGCCTGTCACGTAGGTGGACGACAGCTCCAGTTCTTCCTCCTCTCGGCCGCCATTGCGCCTGAACATGTCGATAACCTTGTCCTTCAGAGTTGACGGGGATTTCGATGGATCCCTGGTGAGCTGGGAAGCGGATTTCGTTTTTTGCGCAGGAAGCGACCTACGACTTAGTCGCGGTGGCATCGGAACAAGTGGCTCACTCAAAATGGGCGCTTCGCTCGCGGTCGTCGGCACCGGAACGCGCGTTGACTGATCGGTCGTGGACTGATCCGTGGTTGTGCTGACGTCATTGTAAATCGCCCACAGGCCGCTGTCTACAGAGCTCGATCTTGCACTGTTCCAGTCGCGCTCTTGAAACAGCCGTCGTTTCGCCTTTTCCCGGCAGTTGTTCGCCATTAGTGGACTAATCGAGAGGCTTCGTCGTAGGCGTTTACACACAACTGCGTTTACTTCGCATACTGGCACTGAAAACCAGTGCTGTGTAAATGGACTGCGCATGCACTGAACGATAAGGTGGTGGAGAGGGCTTTGCTTGCGATGGGCCGATAAAACTCAAATCTTCGGCTAAACGCAACACGCCTTTTCTGCGTTATCTTATTTTAGAGACCAACGTTTGCCACCTTCTCGCGTCTGTTCGAAAACATGTTTGTATGAAATTCCTTGGAGTCGGACGACTGGCACTAAAGGAGGGCAAGCGCAAAGCCTTGTAGCGGTAAATTGTAACGTTAGAGGCCCTTTACTTACAATTAATGTGCTCACGGTAAAGAACACGGAAGTACGAAAAGGTTTGAGCGCGTCTGCGCAAATTGCAACGGGTACACTTGACAAAAGCTAACAGATGTGATACTGAAGGCTCAACAATGGCACCGAATTGTTATTATGTGGACATCGAAACATTCTGGACCGTGAATAACATGGCAAAGCCAGGTTTACTGCCATAAGTTGCTACAGATAGGGTTTGATGCTGCTGCTTATTATAGTGATGATGACCTCGAAACTGTGGCACATAACCCACTAAATAGGTTCGGAATCAAGTGGCCCAGGCACAATTTAATAATTGAATATTGGAAGATCATTGCGAAGCTGATATTGCTAGGTAATTTAGCTCCGGACTAATTTGCAGGTGCCGTCTGGCCTCGTTTTCTTAGAGCAAGCCTCCGATCTAAAAAAAAAATTAAATTATGTGTAGTCCGCACCTCTCGAAATTTCTAGATTTAAACATGTATAGGTAGAAGACTGTAGTTCGGATGATACGGAATTTGAAATGTGCATTCAAACCCACCAAATGCTGAGTACCGACGAAGTACATGTATTCCATCAAATCAAGGTTTATTTCACCAGAAAATTTTGGATGGTTTTCAGGGCTAAAAGCTGCTCTAGGCAGCTTGAATGGGTCCCTGAAGACCCTTACATCGGCAGCATGCGACGTTCACAGCACATATATGTATCATCATCATCAGCCTATATTTTTGTCCACTGCAGGACGAAGGCCTCTCCCTGCGATCTCCAATTACCCCTGTCTTGCGCTAGCGTATTCCAACTTGCGCCTGCAAATTTCCTAACTTCATCATCGCATCTGGTTTTCTGCCGACCTCGACTGCGCTTCCCTTCTCTTGGTATTCATTCTGTAACCCTAATGGTCCACCGGTTATCCATCCTACGCATTACATGGCCTGCCCAGCTCCATTTCTTCCGCTTAATGTCAACTAGAATATCGGCTATCCCCGTTTGTTCTCTGATCCACACCGCTCTCTTCCTGTCTCTTAACGTTAGTCCTAAGGATTTTTCGTTCCATCGCTCTTTGTGCGGTCCTTAACTTCTTCTCGAGCTTCTTTGTTAACCTCCAAGTTTCTGCCCCATATGTTAGCACCGGTAGAATGCAATGATTGTACACTTTTCTTTTCAACGACAGTCGGATTAAGCTCCCGGTCAGGATTTGGCAATGCCTGCCGTATGCATTCCAACCCAATTTTATTCTTCTGTGAATTTTTTTTCTCGTGATCAAGGTCCCCTGTGAGTAATTGACCTAGATAAACGTACTCCTTTACAGACTCTAGAGGCTGACTGGCGATCCTGAATTCTTGTTCCCTGGCCAGGCTATTGAACATTACCTTTGTCTTCTGCATATTCATCTTCAACCCAATTCTTACACTTTCTCGATTAAGGTCCTCAATCATTTGTTGTAATTCGTCTCCATTGTTGCTGAATAGGACAATGTCATCTGCAAACCGAAGGTTGCTGAGATATTCGCCGTCGATCCTCACTCCTAAGCCTTCCCAGTCTAAGAGCTTGAATACTTCTTCTAAGCATGCAGTGAATAGCATTGGAGAGATTGTGTCTACAATACATACATATATACATATATGTACATATACATATATACATATATGTATATCGGATCGTAATTATACCATAAGTGATTAATACTGTAACAAAGTTTACGTAAGGATCACTTACGTGATCAACAATCAACGTATTGCCGAACAGGCTTCCATGAAAGAGAACGCCATGAAACGCTGGCTGAAAGAAGCTTTACTTGCAGCGCTAAACAGGAAATCTTTAATCGGACGTTCTGATTATGAATAATAATCGATAGGCTATTCCTGAGGTTCGAAATGGCTACGGCACGTAAGCGTTAAGTGTCGCGAAACTTGTAGCGCTGGATACAACGTGTGTTCAAGGAAAGCCTATCAAGCCAATATATACTTCGGGCTCTTTCCCGGGCCGCTATCCACGCACGTCCTCTTGCAAGCGGTCTCCGAGAGAAACCGGTTGGAGCCAACCAGACAACGATGGTCGAGAAGATGAGAAGCCGATGACTTCAGGCAGCGCACGCGGCCGTTGCCGGGTGAAATGTCCGCGAAGTAGGGAAACTTTACCACGTCTACGTCGCAAACAGTGCCCGCCTTGGGTCTTCTGCACGGAGCGCTGCGCCTCCTACCGGCCTGCCTTCTGAACGACACGCGACGCAGAGGGAAACAGCGCCGCATGCATTCGTGTTGGCTGGCGAAGACGTCCGCCTCTGCGAAGTCCGGACAAAGGCCCTTGGGAAAGTGCCACGGCCGGCAGTGCTTGCCGTCGAACGACCACCAGGTTGCGCTCACGTCTTGCCTGCATTGCAATGTATAGGTGATATTAGGCATTGTTGTGTACACGCCAATGAAACGATGAAACGCACTTCAGTGAAATTCACTTCCCATGATTCAAAGGTGCAAGCGGTAGAGCGGAGTGCATGAATTCAAGAATCAGTGGGATTTAAAGGCCCCCATGGGAAGAATATTATGCAGAAGATAGGCTCATGGTGAAAACTATAGCGATTCAAACTGAGTAAGCGTGGTCTGTGAGCAGGGAATTCTTACATCTATGCGGCTTGGTTGCAGATCCTTGCGTTATGCTTTAAGGATATGTGTGGTGTACGCCAGGAAATTCGAGCAATGCTCTCGTTACCAGCAATTTTCTTAGAACATTTACTTGCCACCTTCAATTTTTTTTAAAGTACAACCTGCGCTTTTTACATTACAATGATCTCGCTCGACCGCTTCGAAGCACCTCCGTGCAGTCGCAGGTCTTTTTTGAGAGTACAAAATGTCACAAAATGGCAATCGACGTGATACCAAGATTTGTTGGTATGTGGTGTCGGTGTTCTGAGCATAGCGTATAGGCCAGGGAGAGTATCCCAACTTGGAAACGGACTTGCCGCACGTCTAAAAGAACAAGTGCAGCTTGACACACGAATCTGTAGGACAGCGCTGGTACGAACACATGGCCTTCACATTACATTTAATGCGATGGTGTATGCTTCGCGGAACTAGCTTGGTTAGGTAACCAAGTGTTCTCTGGGCCACCATAAACGGGCAGTCCAAAGCGGTCGTAAATACTCATTTCTATCCTGACGGAGCGCGGAAGCAGGAAATTTGCGATGAAAGCATGACTTGCACTTTCTATTTAACGCTGCAGAAAAAGACTAGAAATTCTGATTATAAGTGACTAAAAAAGTGCTTTTTCAAGGTTATGATATTAGAGAAGAGTAAACAGCAACTAATACAAAAAAAGAAACTTTGACGGCGCTATACTGACGCTATACTATGACTGCGACGACATTGTAGTATGAGGTGGAAATGTGAGCATTTTGTACGCGTTGCTCCCACACAACTCCCATGAAACAGCTTACGCCCGATTTCACTGCTACTTGTACTAAAGGTCAGACAGTGCCAATGACACATACCGTATAAAACCGACTCTTTCTCGCCGCGAAGCACAAGAAGAAGAAGAACGTAAACTTTAATATCAAATCGATAAGTTTTGAGTCCGGCGTATTTTTAGTGGGTCTGGGCACCCGCCGCGGACGCGGTTCCGAGACCTTGTCTCGAAGCGGCTTCCTCGGCTCGCTGGACGGCCCAGAGCTGTACTGTCAGGTTCGAGCTGAGCAGTGTGGTCTTCCAACGCGAGCGGAGGCTGGCGGTGGAAGAGACGGAGGTGTCGGCACTGCCCGAATTGTTTGTTATGTCCTGACATTCCCATAACATGTGATTAAGTGTGGCAACCTCGCCACAGGATGTGCATCTGTTTGTAGTGTACATGTCTGGATACACGGCGTGCATGAGTCTTGGGTTTATGTAAGAATCAGTTTGTAATTGCCTGTAGTGTACTGCTTGCGCCCTGTCTAACCTAGCGTGAGGGAATGGGTATACGCGTCTCTGTAACTGGTAGTGTGTCGTGGAACCGTGGCCAAACGATCCTCCCACGCCCAGACGTTTGCAGTACCCCGCGGGGGCTATTCCTCCGATGATGCTCGGTGAGTGAGGCCTCGAGCAACGCGGTAAGCCGCTTCGTTGGGGGTGCTGAGTCCAGTGTGTGCCGGGATCCATAGCAAGTGCCTTCGGTTATCGACGTCGGCCTCTCCCTGTGTATGGGATTACGCTTGAGTATGTGATACGCCTCTTGCGATATGCGCCCATTTGCAAAATTGCGAATTGCCGTTTGCGAATCGCAGATCCGTATGTAGCCTTGGTTTGTGTGAAGGGCCAGTGCTATGGCCGCTTCCTCTGCCGCTTCGGCATATGCCGTGTTCACAGGTGACGCTCGTGAGGTGGTTACCTCGGTGGCTAGTAACTGCCGCCACGAAACTCTTCCTGTCTCGATAACGAGCTGCGTCGGTGAAGACTGACAATAGCGCATTTAGCTCTTCCTTTCACTTCGGTCTCGCAGAGTTTCGCTGCAGCAGATCGCGATCGTGAACTCAAGAGATAGAAGAAGACAATACAATTAAGTAGAAGCGTAGCCAGACCGCCACTACACACAAAATGGGCTTCAACTTTCAACACTACGTTGACTCCACCGTGAAAGGCAGCGTCGCCCCTTGAAATTACCTTTCAATGGCGACAATCCTCGAGTTACGCAGTGAGAGATTGCTTGAGAAACACATTTAGATTTCTCTGCCACTCAGCAAATGCTCAATGTGGGCGATTTTGTTGGCCAAGAAAGTTTCGTGGGCGAATCGCTGAGAAGGGTTGTTGAATTTCAAAATCCACTTCAATAGCTGGCTGGTGATGCCCGTCTCCACTTTTTGGAGCTGAATTGAAGTGTCAAGTAGCGGGAACGCATGCGCCTATAATAGAAACTGGTGTGGAGACTTGTTTCTCAAGCGACACCTCGTAACAGGAATCGCCGGAGGGTATCAGTGAAGCGCCGACGTTATTCGAAGGGCAGCGCTGCCTGACGCTCATTGTTAAGAAACGAAGAGCTCCAAGTTGAGATCTGTTAATGCGATAAGCATTCTTAGAGTACTTCACACCCCTTCCAGGGGCTGCCTATCTGTGTCTCTAACCAATTTCAGGCTAACCTGGGTCACTGATAAGTCCAAGGTCGAATGGGTAGCACATTGGGTTGCTGTGGTGAGGGAACAAAGTTCGCAACCGACCGTCGGACCAACTTAGGTCACATAGTATGTGCCGCTCCTCAACGAACCTCTTTGACGCTGACATCGGCCACAGGGGATGCGGCACTGGAAATTTGTCACGGGCTATGTACCGCCCTTCAATTACCCTTTTTGACGTCGACTTGGAGCACTGAGTATGTTATGTACCACTCGGTCAACAACCTCTTGGGTAACTGGGTATGTGCCAACAGGTGTGTGTCGCTGTTCAATGAATCCTTTGATGTTAACTTGGGTAAGTGGATATGTGCCCCTGTGTATGTGCCAGTCTAGAACGAGAAAAATGGTCCTTTAAACTGGTCCGATGCTCGGTGGAATCGAGCCTGCGCTACGCGGGGATTTTACAGCGGCGCTGCTACGTGGCGCAATGTTCGCAGTATGTCCACATTTATGAGAATGTGAAGATATCGATCCGCTGTCGGTTTAACCATCACTGGCCTTCTGGGAGACCTTAGGTTCAGGGATAGCGGGGGGAAGTAAAGATGTCCGCGACAGAGATTAGTGGAAAGGCGATTGGATGTATGGTGGCAGAAAAGTAGGGAGACCACGAACAACGGAGGTGTGCAAAAAACAATGTTCCCAATAGTGGTTCGGAAAGTTTGATTCTCGGAATTATTTGTGTACATAAAAAAAAGGATAGGTAGGACATTAGAAAAAATAATAGCGAGAGCTTGGTGGCGCAAGCCACCGCCCTGTTTCAGAGGGGATGCTTATAACATCCGTCAGTCAATCAATCAACCAATCAATCAATCAATCAATCAATCAATCAATCAATCAATCAATCAATCAATCAATCAATCACTCAATCTGGGAATGCCAATAAATCATCATCATCACCTTCGAGCGCCAGGGAGGAACCCGGCTGCATGCATGTTTCGGCGTTGGCAATGCACTGTGTTGCTACAGTATTTCAATGCTAACCACATTAACGTCGACATTCAAAGAGAGGTGGCTTCTGCCTGATATTTTTGTGAATAAGGCGGTCAATAATGTTTTCGTGAATAACTACACTGGCATCGTAAACCTCGTAAATCGCATCGCAGTGCTTCTTAAGCTTTCTTACCGCGCTGCGCCACCTTTATCGTGTCACGAACCCTATTTCCTTGCTCCCTCTTTCCCTCTTTCCAAGGCTTCTGTCCATGCCCCAAACTAATTTTATACATAGTATAACGAGACACAAACTTCATGTGAGATTTCATGGTCAGTATAATGTGAGTGAATTAGCTACATTATCGAGATGATATACAAAAACAAGGCGTGTCAGATCTCCGGTTCCTTCTCGGCTCCACTTCAAAACAACTCGTGACAATTAGAGGGATCGCAACACACAGTTTGGGGAGCACTCGTGCAGCGACTCTTGAATGTTTGTCACAGAGAAGGATGTTCTGTACCTGCGGCACCAGGCGAACAGCGTCCTCTCGAAACATGACTCCGAAGGCAGCTCACTGTGGATGCAGCTCTGCTGGCAGGCCTGCAGAGTGGCGAACCGATTGGGCGAATGGTTGCAGACCTGCACGTGGTCTGTGAGCGTGGGCACGCACGACCGAGTTGCGTGCTGGTAGTAGACGTCATGGCGAGTCTCCGAGCAGTACGTGTAGAAGGCCACGCCGCACCTGTGGTTTGCCTGAGTCGTCAGATAAGAAAATAAGCGTGAACCAGTAAGACTATGTGTGTCGTTTATTTGTTTCATAATGCCCTTGGCAAGTCGATGATAATCAGCGTAACTATGGTACGCCGAGGACAAGGAAGCTGTGCGAGACGTTTCAGACTTGTCGTTTCGTGTCTTTCTTTCACCCTGCTGTAGTTTTAGGTTAAATCTGTAAACAAAACATCTCCACCAACGCGCCAAGTATGCTACTATAGTTAATTGATTGCTGCCACGTCGCGGACTTTTTTGCCTTTTCGTTCCTCGAACTGCAAACATTAGAACCTCACAACGTGCTACTTGCAATGTGCAGCCCGCTAAGATTCGACCTTACAAGCATTAGTAAGGTCAGTTCAGCGGGCGCGTAAGGATAGCTTTTAAATGCTTCATATATATTTTAATATAGACGGTGAGAGCGAAAGCTACCTCCAGAAACGCAATAACTTCCGCACATTTATGCCATATTTTAGCAGGCATACATGATGAAGACCGTCAGCTAAAATCGATTCTCTAGAAGCCCGCAAAGAAATTCAAGTACACTGTTTAGCTGATGCTCAAGTCTTTCCGAATATATATTTATTACTCAAGCTCACAGAAGTTTACTCCAAGATGGCTAGAAAAATAAATGCTCCCAACCTACATTCGCTATCCCGGTTCGCTCTAACAACGTAATCGTAAAGTAGTGCTTAATCTCGTCCTTTTAATTTGAACTAGAATATCTGCAATACCCGTCTGCTTTTTAATACGCACCGCTGTATTCCAGGCACTTAAAATTAAGGCTATCAGCCTTCGTTATATTACTCATTCCAGGTTTCTTAGCTTGTTCTGCAGCATGGACACTGCAATACTGTGACCCTGTTTAAAAACAGCCCCTTTCCTTTGTTTCTATGGGTTGCAAACCTCCCTGGGCTTAAGTAATAAAGCAGACACCTTAATGAGTCAGAGCTCGTCAGGATTACTTACAGGCTTCTGTATTGGAGCCGACAGAACATGCGGGCGAGACTTGGAGGCAAATGCATGTGGAGTAGTCGTTACTAAGCGCTTACTGTAGTTCGTGTACAGGCGTCCAGATGCGAAGCGGTGCCTGCGCGTTATCACGTGCCCCTTTGTCTTTCTGCTCGTGAATTCGACTGCGTCTGTCGCCGAGAAAGCCGTGACCGACGCGCCATGCTCTGGCATTTCTCGCTCCATCAGTGGGCTGACACTACTAGGCGCGAAATATTTCTTCCCTAGCATCCGCGGTACGGGCGTAGCTGAAGATATTGTCGTCGACCTCAATGAAGCGATATGGTGCTTTTCGGTGTGGTTGTCGGCAACTGAGGCAGTGGCAGGAGCATCGCCGTGGCTGACCGTTGGGCTTTGATCACTGCCGTCTTGGGCTCGCCATTTTATGTCGACGAAGACAGCTGCGGCGCATACGACGGCAAGCGCCGTGAGGAACGTAGCGAGCACGTACCTGGGGAACGGATCTTGATGACCGCGGTGTTGGACTGGGGAGTGCACGTGTTGCATGGGTGTGGCCTGTTCCAACTGGTCTCCGTCCTTAGAGTCGGAGGCCCGGTAACTCGCTTCAGGTAAGCTAGAATGAAAGTCGCAGTATGCCGAGAGTGACCTTCGCTCCTCGCTGTAGGCGTTGACGTCGAAGTGACCACTGTCCGGCAATGGCGGTGGGGGGTGGAACCAGTATCGACCGTCGCGCTGGGGCACTTGTTCAGCGAAGCTCCTCTCTGACCGCCGTGTCCTCGCCTTCACACATTTTTCGCTCGCATGCGACGACCCTTGATCGCTCACGCCGCTTCCTGTAGACCAGTTAACGGGTTCACTGCTGCGTTTGAGTCGTTCGAAGGCGTCGCGCTGCACGATTTCTTCCGAAGGCTGTTCGCTGATCGCAGTAAGGTCAGGGTGAAAGCGTGCCGAGAACTCCTCCGCTCTCCAACGTCCCGAATCCATGATGGTTAATTTGTTCGCAGGTCTTTACTGAAATGACTCGACCCACTATGGAAGATAAGCCCCGAATCACTGCAGGGCTCAGAAGCGTACAAAAAAAGAAAGAGGAAGTTAAAATAAAATTAATAAATGGGTGAAAGTGCCCGAACCCTATTAAAAATACATATGCCACATAACTCTCATGTCCATAACTACCATTTTCATGACTCATGGTGGCATCGGCCACCATGAGTCCCTCCTCGCTAGCGGCAGTCCGTTTTGATCATGCACAATGGCGAAATGCGAAATGCGAAATGCGAGGCGAAATGCGAAAACACCCGTGTACTTATATTTAGGTGCGCGTTAAAGAACCCCAGGTGGTCGAAATTTCCGGAGTCCGCCACTACGGCGTGCCTCATAATCATAACTGGTTTTGGCACGTAAAACCCTATAATATTATTATTATTAATAGCGGCAGTCCGTGGCGCCACCTTTATCAAGAGCCTGTGTGAATGCGCCCTATGAGCGATACATTAAGAGAAGCTATATTTCAGCTGCGCTGTCATTGCTCTCAGACCAATTGGCATTTGTACACTGTGAAAGACTGTCAGACAACTGGGCAGTTACATAAAGTGTACTAGAAAAGTTCTTCTATTGTTCGATTTCTGGCATTAGTGCTAGTAATAAATGGCACTTCGCAAGGCAACGATGCTTTGACAAACTTGTTTTTTTATTTTGTCTACTCTATTTGACCCTTTGATTCCGAATTGGTCAGGATATCGAATGCCCAGTGTAACCAGTATTAAACTGGAATACATTTTAAAACTTTGCCAGCTTCGATGATGCCAATGACTACCCCAATGAACAAGTGCATGTCTTTATTCTATTTCTTTTTATTCTATTTATTACTTCATTAACTACAAGAACCTCACAAGTGCTTAATTATGCGCACCCATTTTTAACTGTCCCAAAAAAAACCGTAGTAAAGCAAACCAGCTGTACTGGAGCCCATCATATGTTGTTAACTATCATCATCGCTGACTATCATCATCATTGTTGACTGCCTAATGAATCACCGTGGGTATGTGCCAGACACGTTTAGGAAAACAACATTTCGCCGCCACAACTTTGTGTTATGTTGGACTACTATAAGTAAAATAGGAAGTGGCGAGACTACTTTGGTACACACAAATATAACTTAACACCTACTTTATCACCCAGTGTTCTATTGAAATTATGCGTCAAATTGAGCAGGGCGAGTACCGAAAAAAAAAGAAAGTGAAATTTCACTGGCATTCAACGTATCACTCGGGCTTCTTGTTCTTACTATTGATTTACTGACCCGCCGGGGTAGCTTAGCGGCTATGAAACACGTGCGCTGCTAAGCACGAGGTCGCGGGATCAAATCCCAGCCGCGATGGCCTTATTTCGATCGCGGTGAAATGCAAAAAACGCCAGTGTGAGATGTATTGGGCGAACGTTAAAGACCTCCAGGTGGTCAAAATATGAGGCACTACGGGCGTGCCTCATAATCATGTCGTGGTTGTGACACGTAGCACCTAGGAAATTATTTTTACTAATTTGTTTATGCCAGAATACTTTTTCTTCTTCTCTTAAGAAAGGATTTTCACATTCTTTTACAGAGCGAAGACCTGCCGCATCTATACGGTAATGTTTTATAAACCTACTATCGATTTATAAGCCATAGAAAAAAAGTATTCCGAAACTGCATTCCGAAAGTTTGGCATTACAATAAATACTGAAGATATTGTTACGGTAGGAAAGCAGACAATGTCGACGACGGAGAAGAGGACGAAGTGCTGTTCGTGGAAACAGCCTCTCTGTATTCTCAACTGCTGTTTCCACGAACAGCAATAACAATATGCTCTCCTTTGGGGCGTCTACATTCGGTTTTATCCGCACCAACGTGTGCATGGCCATCTGCGAATTCCTTTGCGACACAAGGAGAATACCTGGTTAACTTACTGATTTAATAATTGATACTTCACCAAGTTGTAATTTGAATTTGAGAACAATTTATTACCTTCAAATTTGCCATACTTTCATACAGCACACGTTTTCTTCAAAGAAAAATGTATAAAATCCGTTCGTCTACTTTAATTTCTTATATAATTTGAACTTTACCCTGATATATACTTTTTCTCCCAAGCTTTATCGCCCTCCATCCGTTTGGCCGCCGGCTTCTTGGGTAATCCCCGTATAGTGGGTACGCGCCATCATACAGGGGGCAAGCAAACAGGCAAGACTTTTCTTGCTTCCGGTGATTATCATATTCCACGCCGTGGGTTGCGCCATTTCACGTTGGTCTAATCAACCAACCCAGAGGACTCTGTTTTCTGCATACCCAGCGGTCTAAAAATCAAAAAAGAGACGAATATGTCCATGCCTCAGGCCTATTTTTTTCAGCCGTACGACAGCAAGTCCATGAGGGCTATGCGGTCCGGTTTTCAAGGTGCCCAGCCACAGCAGACACCTTCTGCAAGGATGGAGCAAAACCGGGCTGCCGCCACTGCTAATCCAGGTAACGGCAGTAACAGTGCGTACCTGTTTTATTTTACCAGCGAAGCCGTTAAGGGAAGTTTCAAAGCCGTTTTCGTGCGACGGAGAAAGGCCGGCCTGCAGCCGCGTGCTCGTTATTAAATGCCATTCAAAGAACAGTCGCAATGCCAAGTTTTTGCGTTGAAACGTCATAAAGTGAAAAACTACGAGGACGCTTAAGCTTCGCCTTTAAGAGTCGAACGCGAAAGCATTCAAAGGTCCCTGACTGCTTCTTACGCTTCCCGGCAACTGCAGCTGATGTAACCGTAATGTTTATTGGGAAACACTTGCGGCGTACGCTATGCACGAAGGCGATCTTTCTAGTAGAAACGCGGCCTCTTGCATGGGCTGGTTCCGGAGGTAGTGCACAGCCATGCCAGAAAATTCTGTTACTCTTTCCCACTTTTAATATTTCAGTCTGAGAATGTTTAATATAAAAGGCATGTGCTGTCGGTGTTTTGTTTCATTCTCAAAGCTGTCATTCTCAAAGTTCCGAGCAATAACTTTGTCAAGAATGTAAGACCAGGTATGAGCAACTTTAATGAAATGTGGTGGCAATATGACCCTCATATACAGCATGTCATGTACCAAGGCGTCAATCTACATAAATAAGTACATGCGGAAATTTTCCTCATGGGCAACTCCGCCGACACCGGATTTTCTGCGACAGCGGGCCCTTAACGCTGTCGCGTTAAAATCACTCTGCGTATATCTCATTACAATGGGCGACAACCTATGCGCAGTTTTCATAACCAGTAATCCAAAATGTTTGTATCTCACATCGAGTTTTACGGGCTCCACGCTGTAAGTCAGCTGGGACTTTGTATGATTACGGCGGTGCAACCTGACGGCTTGGTGCTGCAGTGCCGCCTGCGTGGCAACCATTGCAAAGAACATCCGGTAAATACACCCCTAGTACTCCCGAAAGGTGCCAGAACTCTCCTATACAGTTTCGCTGTCTTTGACATATCAGTTGCTGAGATAAGCATACATCCGCAGTAGCTCAATCTTGGAAAGTTTTTTCATTGTTCTTGCGAAGCATATGTAAATAGATATAGTAGAAACTATGTCGCGCCATAATCAACCGCACAATGTCACTGTCACTGCAATGCCTGATGTCAATTCAGGTCTTATTTGGGTAACGTCATCGGACTAAGTTTTACGAGTTTCGTTGGACTCTTGTATAAGTATAGGCACAAAGCATTTGCGCACATTTTCTTTTCGCTTGTATGGAATCTGCTAAGGTCGTGTCTTGGAACTTTTCATTTAATGGCAAGGTATGCCTACAGAGCCCAACAATATTGTCTTGCAATATTCTGCATCTTTTTTTTTGTTTGTTTTTCAGCACTAAAAGTTTCCCTAGAGGAACATATTTCGATCGAGCTGTATTTTCAATTTATGCAGAGCTATTAGGTTTGATTAGTTGCGAAGACCATCCACAGCTCTGACATTGCGGAGCTGCTTGTCTTCCATAAAATTCTTCGACGTCTCCACAATTTAAAGCTGACCTGGCTTGAGACAGGAGTATGAAAGTGCGTTCTCCTATTTCGCGGGACATAATCGGGTACAAATCTATGGAATATTGAACTTGACCATAGCTGACATTGCATTCACAGTTGAAAAAGCATTAGATGAAAAAGGAGCTATGATATGCAATGCTACAATAATAATGACGAAATACAGTAACTACGCACCTGCCTCAGCGAAAAGCGACATTCTAGCTTTCCAAATTGGTAATCGTCTCGTCATTCACCAGCAACAGAAGCAAGAGCCTCGCCCTGGCCACGCGCGCTGGCACCTGTCCCGGGGAACGTAGTGCATGAAACCGCCGATCGAGAACCCAGCGCTCCGTGCACATCATCCAGCACGGGCCAGCCTTTGCCCTTCTTGGCTGGCAACTCCACGTCCACTCCGGATGATGGCGGATCGTTCGAGTGCAGCAGCGCGGCGCCGTACTGGATACCGGACGAGATCAGGCACTACTTCGTGCACCGGCACTCGTTGGCGGGAATGGCTGGTGGCGACGACACCAGCAGCAGCCGGAGGACGGACTGGGCGCTGCGCGAAATTGGCTGTGAACGGGAGCTCCCCACGGACGAACGCAGCGACTGGTCCAGGTTAGCCTATCGCACATCACTTCATTCTCGGCTCCCGGTGCTTGAGGTGAATTTTATTTCGATAGCCATTATATGGACACTTTGGGCGAAATTCCGCCGCCGCCGCGAGGTTCCGTATAAAGTCCACGGGTGATAAAATGTCATGAAGGAGGCGGGGGGGGGGGGGGGCGTATAAAGTCCACAGGCGCCGAAAGTCTCCGGGGGGAGGTGGGGGGGGGGGCGGTCTGCACCTCGAGCGGCCACCCGCGCGGCTGTACCTTGAAAAGTCATCTCCGGCGGGGGCAGAGTCGGCCCTCCCTGAATTTTCGCGGTTAAAATAGCGTTGATGCGAGCGCCGGCAGGAAGCTCAATTCGCTCGCTGCTGCTGCTGCGCTGACTCACTCCAGCGTTTTCACAGCCAGTTTCCGCGGTCATCGCGTAAAATGCGTTCATGTTTGCTTGTGCGTGCCTGACACCCTGCTTGTTAATCTAGTAAGTATGCCTATGTTTACAAATTTTTGCGGCCGATAAATCTACAATGCGTACTTTGTGTAACTGTCCACTAATTTGCTATCGCAATCCATGACTGGCCTTTCGGGCGAAACTGCGACTATCTTACAGCGAAGCTGTTAAGGGCTCACTCTTCGATGGTCGCGTCCGGATGTATAAAAAAAAAACTCTCATTGCCCGTATGCTGTATGTGCGAGTGAAAGCGCGCAAGGGCAAGGGACGCGCGCTTTCACGCGGAGCGAACGCATGGCGGAGAGCAAACGCGACTTCCCAGTGGAAAGAAGCGGTGGGCGAGGAGGGCATCGAGGCACCCTAGACTGTGCGTGTGTGTGCCCGCTCCGTGTTCCCTCAAGGGCTGCAGAAGATAGCGTCAACCTTTCCCTTTCCTCACGAACCACTTACTACTGCCCGCTCTCCCACTGCGGCGCATGCGCGCAGCCCTGCCACCCTCTGCCGCCTGTGCCGCGGACTCTCTCTGGGCTCTCGCCCGCCTCTCCCCTAACAATGTCGACAACGGCGTTGAGCCGTTCCGTCATGTAGACATCGCCCTAGCGCTCTTGTCAGCTGCCCTTACGACTCGCCATGGCCCGGCCGCGTGCCCTTCGTTTGGAGGAACAACGCAACGAGCGATGGGCAACTGGCGACTCAACCTCCCACGCGAAAGGAGGACAGCGGGAAGGCAGCGCGGGAGGGAGGGGTTGCGGCTTCTGCTCTGCGACCATCTTGTACTTTGCGCAGCGCCGGGCGGTCGCGCGCACCGTATCTTGAAAGCGATCTGCAGCACGGCTCCTACCTTTGTATACGTGCTTTCGCCGCTTAGTTTCCGTTGAAGCGATATACCGCATGAACCTTCGCCCGCTACTGCTGGCGCGCTTGCTCACGCCAGCGTATTGACAGCGGTTGTGTGCTGTCACACAAACAACGCGCAGAACTGTTGTCGACGGCGGCGGCGTTTTGCCCGCATTCGCACCGAACGCGCGCGGCGTTGGTTACGTGTTTATGAAGAACGTGCCAACCTTTGCCGCACACCCTATGGCGGTGTACCGTAGGGACCACAAGGCCATGGTCCGTGTGGTCACTAAATAAATGAAAACCAATGGATGATTTTGTAACGGATACGAAAGGAAGGCACAAAAAGAGAGAAGAGAAGACGAAGAGAACGAAGAGCTCGAGAGGCCGGACTGCGCTACGATCACGCTCCGATCATCGCCCATCACCTGTGAAATAAAACCATTTCTTCACAACTCTTCGTAACAGTTGTGGTTGAAGGTGCTGGGTAATCGACACCCGAAGACGGAGGCTGAACCACAAGTTGTTCGACGGAGCCGTCGCCTTGCTGGACTCCCACCGAATACACCGGAGTTGAACATGTCCTACGACGCAGACGAACAACGGCCCATTCCAACTGCTGCGCCGACCAGTTCCGTTCAGCAACTGAGAGATGCGCGTCCCTTCGCCGGAAGACCGGACGAAGACGTCGAGGAATGGCTCATCCATTATCACCGGGTGAGTGCCGCCAACAAGTGGAACAGCGCTTCTCAGCTATCGAATGTCGTGTTCTTTCTAACGGATACTGCGTTGATGTGGTTCGACAATCATGAGGAAACGTTAACGACATGGGGCAGATTTGTTTCTGAAATCAAAGAGCGATTCGGCGACTCCGCGACGAAAAAGAAAAGGGCAGAACAGACGCTACTGCAACGCGCGCAAGTGCCAGGCGAAACCTGCACGACCTACATTGAAGCAGTAATAAAACTGTGTAGGATGGTAGATTCTGGAATGTCTGAGGAAGACAAAGTCGGGCACACCCTAAAAGGAATTGCTGAGGATGTTTACAGTTTCCTCATCGCAAAAGACACCCTGGCTTCCGTCAACGACATCATTCGGCACTGTCGCACTTTCGAGCAACTGAAGACGAGGCGCATCACGCCGAAGTTTGGCAGGCTAGCCAATGTGACGACAGTTGCAAGCGTAGAGAGCAACCAGCCCCTCGATCTTGCAGCAACGATCCGACAAATAGTTCGGGAAGAACTCAGCCTGCACGGGCAAGTGACACACCCAGGCACCAATAGCTTCCGCTTACCACCAGATTTCGAGCCAAACGTGGCATCCTTCTCCCCGTATACTGCGGCAAGGGCCATAGAGGATTATGAACTCGCGCCCCGACAGCAGCCACGTCTCTACGACAGAGGCCCTACTTATGACGCTCAGCCACAACGAGAACAGCCGCGTTTTTACCCCCGAAGCCCTGTGACTTCTGTGAGGCCGCGCCAAGAACAGCACTGACCCTACTACCACGACGTACCTTATAATCGATATAATGGATTTCAGCGAGCAGCAGGCACATATTATTCACATGACAACGAACTTTCTCGCCGCCCGCAGCAGTCTAGCATTCGCTTCGAGGAAGATGCTGTCAACCGCGACCCTCCCGTGTGCTAGAACTGCGGTTCCACAGGCCATATTGCTCGGTATTGTCGCCAAGGCCGTCAATCACGTAGGACACCACCGATGTTCTCGCCACCCGGAACCCGTACTTCGTATGACTTGCGGGGAAATGTAACGGATACGAAAGGCAGGCACAAAAAGAGAGAAGAGAAGACGAAGAGAACAAAGAGCTCGAGAGGCCGGACTGCGCTACGATCACGCTCCGATCATCGCCCATCTCCTGTGAAATAAAACCATTTCTTCACAACTCTTCGTAACAATATATATTTCTCATTCTTTAACAGTTTAGATAACCAATTACACCATCACATATTATTAGTAATAATTGGAAATACATAATTCCCACCATATAGTACAGTTTCGCTGGTCTTCCAACTCCACCCCAGCGGTAGGTCTGACAGTTTTTGTTGGCAGAGCGCGGAAGACGAGGTCACGAGAAAACGACGTACATGTGCGCATTTGTATGATTGCGGTCTTATGCATAATTTTTCCACGCCACTGACCAACCGCAATTATACTTACATACTGTTCTGCACTTACCCACTTCAGTAAGTAACAGACTGCACCTTTTCTCGCTTTGAAGGAAAAGTTATCCATCCACCTAGCTGTAACGCATTGACACAGATAGATCGCTATGTGGAACCAAAGCCGTGTGGGACCTTCGAAAGCAAACTTCGCAGCTTAGCGCAGTTCATCGTTCGGTGATCCATCGTTTCGAACTGTCAAATAATTCTGCGGTCATGTGCTGACTTTTCTATGCATGTAGTGCAACTTCCTCTGCTTCGATTCGAGGGCGAACCTTCTCAAGTATACTTAGGAGTTTGTTTTTCGACGAAGACGCGTGGACTTGCCTTTCTACCGATATGCTGCTGTCAAGCGAATAAAATTTTACCATGATGAAAGCTGCTCCACCTTGAGGATTTTGAGCAGAGTCAGTTCGTAAAAACCCATCGTGTGCTCTTTCCAGCGTCCGAGTTCGTCCCAATATTTCTTATGCGCGTTGACATTTTGTGCTCACAAATGCGTCAAGGAAGGCGGAAACTACCCCTTGGCGAATGTCGTACAGAAGGAGAGCAGAGCAAAGCCATTATGCGATAAAAATGAGAGAACACAACACTGACGAGCCGGGAGGCATCAGTGAGAGGTCATAGAGACACCATCGAAATTATTTAAGAATACCATTTACTCTAGGTTTTAGGTATACATTCCGTGGAAAGAAAACTATTGTTTTGTAGATGTTAAAGTTGTAGAAATTAATAGTTACAGCTAGCTTAAAAGTTTCAGTTTTGCCCGAAACGCGAAGCATCAATTGCGATAGCAAATTATTAGACAGCCGTAGGAAGTAAGAATAGTAGTCTTATCGGCCGTATAAACTCGTAAACACACACCTACTAACTAAATAACAAGCATGGTGCAACGCGCGCACAGGCAAACATAAACACATCTCATTTGATAACCGCCGACACTCGCTGTCAAAACGCTGGCGTGAGGAAGAGCGGCAGCAGCAGCGAGCAAATTTACCTTCGTACTGCCTCTCACTTCAACGCGAACTAAGCGCACATGAAACTATCAGCCCTCGGACACCTAGACTCTCTACCTATCGCAGATCGCTCTCAAGATAGGGCCCGCGTGGCCGCGCGTACGCAACCGCCGGCGGAGTAAAACGAGCAAAAACACACGTGAGTCCTTCTCGTGACGCGCAGCATTCGTCGCGTCGCAGTCGCACGTCAAAGCTTCTAAATAGGGATATAGTAAGCCTATAAATTGTTTATTGACTTCTTGTAGGCCACTTTACCTTGCCTTTTAGGCTAATGAAGGCTGCATGGCGTTTAGGGAAAAGTCCGTTACAAGATGTTTTTTTTTCTGTGTTGCATTGGGGTCCGTATACGTCCAAGTCGGTTGTTTGCAGGAAGTGTACAGACGTTATTCAACAAAACCTATTTAAGGCAATGAATTCACAGTCTCTCTCTGGACAACGAACAGCCTTCTCATGAGACGTTTATCGACACATTATTGATTGTTTGAGCGCCGCTTATTGAGAGAACTTCACCTAGATTTCGTTGAGCCAGATTCGCCGCGGAACAGCCAGTTTCACTGCAGCATTATGCGTTTCCCTTTGACAGGGAATGAATAGCAATTTCTTATATGTAACAAACAACAAGGAATAATTAAACTTTTTCTTGCATTACATCACACTGGGGAGCAAATGCCACACTATATACACTGATTGTGTCTAACTTTCTTTGGGCCCTCCTTAATTGTCGATATAACATACAAATTTCATACCAGCACCATGTCTTGCTGTAAGTGATAGCGACATGACACAACGTCATCACAGGTGGACCGCGGAGTGCTTCGGCACCGGGAAGAACGCCGTCGCAGCGATCGTTGCTACAGCCACGGCTGTGATTTTGCTGCTGGTCCTTGTGCTGTTGGTGGCTGACTTGCCACGCACCGGGCCAGGAGTTCCCGCTGCGGCCGCGCAGCGCAATGACGACTCAGCGGGAGCTCACCACAGTGAATTCCAGCTGCCGTTGCCGAAGGACGACCTCGATAAAGACTACCCAGACCGGAACAAGGCCGATAGCGCGTCCATTAACCAGGAAAGGGACGAGAACGATCCCGACGAAATTCTCGGCAATGATGAAAAAGGAGACGCCCCAGCGATGGCTTCTGGAGGCTCGCGAGTGAAGGGGAACGCGGCATCAGCTTCCGGGGAAGCGGTCGAAGAGCCGGAGGAAGGCGCTCGGTCAAGCTTCCACGGATCGGTGAGTAAATTTCACACGATTACCATTTTTCACATACATAGCACTTGCAGAACATGCATCGTTCAAAGCGCGTCGTTTAGTCCTTTGAACTTGCGACAGCTCGCTCGAAGCAGGTAAAAGTCAGCCTGATATTCATCACTCGCTATCTATCATGAAGTTTCTTACTAAAAAATAATATCATAAGAAGCCAACAAACAAAGACGCCAAGGAAAACATAGAGGAAATTACTTGTACTTAGCAATTGAAATAAAGCAATGATAAATGAATGTAAATGCAAATGGATGAAAAAACAACTGGCCGCAGGTGTGGAATGAACCGAAGTCTTCGCATTACCCGTGCGATGCTCTCACCATTGAGCTACTGCGGCGCGTTTTCCCACCCACTTTCCGGGGTATTTATGTTTTACAACTAACCCTGGCCAGCGCCACCACTTACAAACCTAGGCGGTGGATGTGGAACATCCTTTCTGCCGCAGATGTCACGAGTACGTAATCTTTTTGGGTGAAGGAAACTGGTCAATAAACCCACATATGCTACCTGAGGGCATCAATGTTGCCGGATTATAGCCCTCGTCATGTAATGAACGAGAAGAAAGGGAACCGAGGGGCCCGATTTTTATTAATCATATCATAAGAAGCCAAGAAACAATGACACGAAGAACAGCATAGGGGAAAGTACTTGATTCAGCCGCTCTCAGCTGCTGCTGGCTGCTGCGGTCGTGTGAAGGCTTTACCTACCTACAAACTTAACGATAAGCGCCCGAAGTCAGGCATTTTATGACTAAAACCTGAAGTCTTGATTAACAAAAAACTTATAAAGACGCAATGGATGTCTCAAAACAGCCTGTTGAGGAAGTAAATGGTGACGCCGGTCACGTATTGGAGAGCCCCTTCGAGCTGGACGACCCAGCATTTGATGAAGTCGATGTGCACATACAAGAAATCATTGAAGATTAGTTTATTCAAGAAGCATTGCAATCGGGCATGGACCTGATGCAGTAGTCACTTCAGGTTGAAAAAGACCTCAAAGAAGTCGAGAATGCTTCCATCTAAGACTATATCAAGGAGAGTGTCAACATTGCAAGTCTTCACAACCAAACAGGCTTCCATACGGCTCAGAACAGTACTGCACCAATACGACACGCGTAGCGCTTATGTTTGTATATTTAATACTTGGCTAAAGTTAGGTGAAACACCCTGTATATTATAATATAATGTTATTATATATAATCCAGTACCAAGTCGGCCATGTGTCGGGACCTAATATTTTGACTAAATTTAAGATCGCGGCGTTATGCAGGGTTTATTTTAAATCAACATTTAAATATTACTTCTTGCTTACTATGCTAAGACTGTCTTACGTAATTGTATGATATTGTTTATTACCTGTTTGAATGCACATTCTACTTATGCCCAGTAAGCCACAACCACTGGTTTTGGCTTCTAAATGGTTCGTTCGTGTTTTTTGCTTATTGAAAGGAGAGCAAAAATTAAATTAACATCAGTACAATAAAACTGTATTTTGTTACTATAGATAATTTCCTAATGTTTGACGTTGTTAACCGAGCCGCAGAGGATTTCAGTACATTAGCAAAACTGAACTCAGACCGTGCACTCAGCAAGCCTGGCAGTACACTTTATCACGCCGGCTAAGTTACGAAACGCAAATTGTAACAGCACTAGCATCCGTGCAAATTGTTATCCATGCCTGTGGTAAGAAATCGTCAATGACGAATGGTAACACGGCGAATAGCAGCGATCTTTCAGCATCTGATCTTGTCTTTCGTTATTTTCAAATCGCCACGAAATGCCTATACAACTTATAGCGCAATGCTAAAATGTACCAGCTAAGTAGAGGATCCAGCATACTGACTGCAGCTTGGTTAGTTCGTGTGAGTATTACTGCCGGTAAATGGGCGGGTATGCAACAGCACACACGAAGAAAAACAATCGCGCATTCACGGGCGGCAGTCCCGTATTGGTAGGGACCGGGCACGACTACTAAATATCCTTGCTCTTTATTTAAAACAGTTGGTTAACGTTGGCACGAATAGAAGTACACATGCGATTGGGGCCTAATGGGTAGAGCGTCGCGCTTCACTGCTGGGGGACGGAGGTTCGATCCACCATCGGGCACAAAATTCAAAATGGAGACGGAGTTGATGACACAGAGACGACGACGGCAGCATGGCCGAAATGTTGTGACAGTGAGGAAATCGCAACGTGTTGACGACACGACGATGGCGCCTACGGCGTTCGTATGACGACGACAGAATGACGACACCTAAATTGACGACGGCGGCATAACAACGGCTGTACACCTGCGCTTTAATCTTCGCTTGTTTATTCCACAGAGGCCACATAATTGTTCCGGCCGTTCGCCTTAAAATCATGCAGGTTCCACTCACTGTGATAGTTGGTCTAAGCGAACCTGAAGTCGTCAGGGGGCAAGACGAACTGGTGCATCTCGACGAGCGGTGCGCATGGGACTTCGGCAACGTACGCGCCTCGCAAACATCCGCCCAGGCGGTGCAGAAACGCCGCGCACCGCCACCGACCAACCACTGCCAACTAAAGTTTCACAAGCCGAAATGCACTTGATCGATAGGGCGATCGTCTCGAAGGGCTATAATTGGCGCTCGGCGATGAACGTGCCCACCTACAACTCAGTCGCGAGAGAGCACGGGGCCGCCGCATCGGCAGATTTGTGTAGGCAGAGGAAGTCCGGCCATCCGACAGCCAACCACCACAAAACGGGCATGAGAGCCCAGAAAAGATATTCGCTTTGAAAGTTGTCATGGCCCACATTCGCACTAGCAGCCGAGCTTGAATTGTCGGGCGCATCGAGGAACAACATCGCAATAGCCCCGCATACCGGAAGTGCACCTTCACTGTTCAACCCAATTGCGCTGGAATGAAAAGGGCGATTGTGGTATCGGTGAACATACGCATTCATTGGCACGTGTTTCGTAAAGGGTTTAATCAGGTGCTGCTTCAGTTGACTTTTTGGCGAGTCAATACGGGTCATATGAAAGTTTTAGAGTAGCGCAATTACCGAGGAGGAAGAAAACAGACATTACAAACGTATAGGTAACGCCTTTTGGTTCCGCTAATGTTGCCTTTTCATTTGTGCTTAAGCTGCGCTTTCAGTTTTTTTTTTGTTAAATATGCAGCGTTTGTACTTGACCTCTATGTTTTAAACGAGTTCCAAGAGACGTATTCGCACAACCATGTCATCCGAATGAAATATAATCACATATACATGAATACATGCGCCACCATAGTTGCGCTAAATGAAGACGATGGTTGACAATTGAATGAAGACGAACCGTAAATGAAGACGATGGTCGGCAATTGAATGCACTTAAATTTTAATATGCAAATGTGCGCATTATGCAAGTATATATGTGTTTTCTGCTGTCGCATGTATGCTTCAATGGCCAATTGTGTTATCCCCATGTTTCTTCTTAGAAAATTATCTTCTCTGCTGAATATTGTGCACAGCAGGCTAAAGCATAAGCGAGGTCAAAGAAAACAGAAATATTTATAGTTTCAAGCAGCGTTAACTCATATATTCATTTTTATGTATGCTTATGTAGGCTTAGGATGCATATTTATTTCTGTCGTGTTGCTCAACCTGCTTTACTGATCTGCCTTCCCATCCACAAGCAGTGTTTGCTTAGGCGCGGCAGTAAATGTGTATTTTATTCGATCCGCAATATATATAATGTCACCGTTGAACGATTATTTGGTTGTTTTTCAGATGCAGCCAGCATGCGGAAGCTCAGCATTCGCACTTTGCCCCGCTGGGCATTCCGAATACTACTACAGTGGCTCAGTCAACGCTTGCGTGCCAATTACCGCCGACATGGTGGGCCTTTGTGCTCGGGGTAGGAACCGCTTCTCTTCGATGGAGACCTGCCGACGAAAATGCACTGACGGCGAAAATATCACGGCTCCCGAGTGCTACCAGAGGGCCATATTCGAGGAATGCCAGAGGTGAGTTTTAAGGTAAAACTGGGAACTGTACGCCAACCCGAAGTACAGAAATATAACATTAGGTTGTGTAGCCCTCTTAGCGTTTTTTTTTTTGTGTGTATGTGGAGCTAGGCGTGCAATGGGTTTTGTCATAAACATCCGCGGTAGCTCAGTGGCTATGGCATACTGTGGCGAAGCACAGCGTGTGTGTGTGTGTGTGTGTGTGTGTTGTGTGTGTGTGTGTGTGGTGTGTGTGTGTGTGTGTGTGTGTGTGTGTGTGTGTGTGTGTGTGTGTGTGTGTGTGTGTGTGTGTGTGTGTGTGTGTGTGTGTGTGTGTGTGTGTGTGTGTGTGTGTGTGTGTGTGTGTGTGTGTGTGTGTGTGTGTGTGTGTGTGTGTGTGTGTGGTGTGTGTGTGTGTGTGTGTGTGTGTGTGTGTGTGTGTGTGTGTGTGTGTGTGTGTGTGTGTGTGTGTGTGTGTGTGTGTGGTGTGTGTGTGTGTGTGTGTGTGTGTGTGTGTGTGTGTGTGTGTGTGTGTGTGTGTGTGTGTGTGTGTGTGTGTGTGTGTGTGTGTGTGTGTGTGTGTGTGTGTGTGTGTGTGTGTGTGTGTGTGTGTGTGTGTGTGTGTGTGTGTGTGTGTGTGTGTGTGTGTGTGTGTGTGTGTGTGTGTGTGTGTGTGTGTGTGTGTGTGTGTGTGTGTGTGTGTGTGGTGTGTGTGTGTGTGTGTGTGTGTGTGTGTGTGGGGTGTGTGGGTGGGTGGGTGGGTGGGTGTGTGTGTGTGGGTGTGGGTGTGTGTGTGTGTGTGTGTGTGTGTGTGTGTGTGTGACTAGCTCCACATACACACACAAAGCTATGACTAGCTCCACATACACACACAAAAAAAAACGCTAAGAGGGCTACACAACCTAATCTTATATTTCTGTACTTCGGGTTGGCGTACAGTGTGTGTGTGTGTGTGTGTGTGTGTGTGTGTGTGTGTGTGTGTGTGTGTGTGTGTGTGTGTGTGTGTGTGTGTGTGTGTGTGTGTGTGTGTGTGTGTGTGTGTGTGTGTGTGTGTGTGTGTGTGTGTGTGTGTGTGTGTGTGTGTGTGTGTGTGTGTGTGTGTGTGTGTGTGTGTGTGTGTGTGTGTGTGTGTGTGTGTGTGTGTGTGTGTGTGTGTGGTGTGTGTGTGTGTGTGTGTGTGTGTGTGTGTGTGTGTGTGTGTGTGTGTGTGTGTGTGTGTGTGTGTGTGTGTGTGTGTGTGTGTGTGTGTGTGTGTGTGTGTGTGTGTGTGTGTGTGTGTGTGTGTGTGTGTGTGTGTGTGTGTGTGTGTGTGTGGTGTGTGTGTGTGTGTGTGTGTGTGTGTGTGTGTGTGTGTGTGTGTGTGTGTGTGTGTGTGTGTGTGTGTGTGTGTGTGTGTGTGTGTGTGTGTGTGTGTGTGTGTGTGTGTGTGTGTGTGTGTGTGGTGTGTGTGTGTGGTGTGTGTGTGTGTGTGTGTGTGTGTGTGTGTGTGTGTGTGTGTGTGTGTGTGTGTGTGTGTGTGTGTGTGTGTGTGTGTGTGTGTGTGTGTGTGTGTGTGTGTGTGTGTGTGTTTAGATGTAGGTGCAAGCCTATCTGAAGCCCCAGATTGTCAAAATTATAGCGGAGCTCGGCACTATATGGTGTCTCTCATAGCCCCACAATTGTGCTGGGACGTTATAACCTATGAATGAATGTCGTCATCATCGTCTTTCGCACATTTTTCCGTCACAAAGAGAGACAGACATTCATACCCCTGAAAGTGCATCAACGCTAAGAGTGCTAACCGCATCAAAACCATGTGTGCTTTTTGTTCGTCCGGACTGGTAGCGTTGTTTTCATTTAACCGCCTAATACTTCTTGCGTGTTGTGACAGGAGAGACGTTGTGAAGACCTGGTGGTACTCCGACGGCCGGATGTGCCGCCGCTGGCATTTCCCTCGTGGCCTTTGCCCGTCCGGAGGCGCGCACGTCTTCCACACGTCAGCAGACTGCGCTCGAAAATGTGCCGACCACCGACATCCCTGCCGAGTGCCGAAGACCGTGCAATGCAACGCCACTTACTTGCGGTTCGCTTACTTTGCTGACGCTGTCTCGAAGCGCTCTCGATCCAGACGGTGCCGACGGGTGCCCGCGGCTGGCGGCGACAAAACTCACCTGTGCCTAACCGGTGCGAACCGGTTCCGCACGATGGACGCCTGTAAAAAAAGCTGCAAGCGTGCTCAAAATTAATGTGCATTGACACGTCCGGTAGAGAAATATTTCGATTAAATACGTCTGATATTTCAAATGAAGTTGCGTGCAACTTTTCCACCACATGCCGACACAGTATAGTTCGGGGTAGCCGCGAATATATTGGCATGTATCTGGAGCCAGAGCATATTTAATTCGAGACATTGATTCAGCAATAGATGAATACGCAATGCTCAAGTGTAACGTTGTTTTCTTTTACTTATCGTGATATTCCTTTTCACCTTGACGGTCGCTCTTTATCAATGGTGACATATAGTGTGTTTACAACGGCGACACCAATTCCATACGCCGACGTCCGTAGCGCGTTTTATATGCTTAACGCAAGTGAAACAACAATAAATAGACTAGATTTTGACTAAAGGCGTCACTGAGCCGCCTTGCTGTCTGTGGGCGTCACCTGTTGTCCTTGTTGACATGAAGGATGGCATGCTGGCGCTTTTGCGTTGACTACCGACAGGTGAATGAAGGAATACATGGAAAAGTATACTTTTAGGGAAGGGAGGTCGGCGACCTAAATGAGGCGTGGGGTAATTTGGGAACAAGTGGGAGAGGTGCATCAGTGCACCTTTCAGATTTTGTTTGTCGCGTCCAATTTGTAAGCAAACTTTCTCGCGGAAAGTGGGGTTCCTTGGCGCGCCTGTGGTCCACGAGTGTTGTAGAATGTTGTCGGCGCTAGCCAGGCGTGATTGCCCAGTAACGGGCGAATGCGCGGCCGGTCCTACAGGAGCTATTTTATTGCTTGCCTGACGGTGGCATCACCACAGTACGGGCATGGGTATGAAATCACGCGAGAGGATGTCCACTACTTGCCACGTATTCATGAATGCTTGGTCTGCCTGCATAAAGCCGAGCGCTTCTCGTCCTTACAACTTCGCTCTGGGTATTCGCAGATCTCTGAGGATATGATAAATCGTAAAAAAAGAAAGCCTCGTGACACGTGACCACCTCTACTAATTCAAGGTTATGCCGTTCGGCCTCTGTAATGCCACGGTTACCTTTAAACGTATGATGGACTCCCTGCTTCGCGGTTTGAAATGATCCACTTTTCTTTGTTATCGGCCTTGCAAGCCATCTTACTCGTCCGTTGGCCCTTCTTGCTGTTTTTTTTATTCGCCGGCCGGCGACTTAACGCATCCCAACGCCGCTTTGGTCGTTGTCAAATTACCATTGTTGGCCAACTTATCAGTGCGGCCGTCGATCAACCTGACCCTGACGAGATTCGTGCTCTCAAGAACTTTCCCGTGCCGTCTTTCGCCGCAGGCGGGAGAAGCTTCCTATTATTTCGGCCGTTTCATCAATAATTTGGCCGACATCGCTCGCCCACGAACCAATTTATTCAATAAACCCGTTCCCGTCGCACGGGAACGTCAAACTTCAAGCCAAAGCCTTTTTAACTCTCGTTCATTCGCTGACGGCTCCCCATATTCCTGGCTTACTATAATCCATCTGCCACTACAGAACTTCACAGGGTGGGCAAAGACCAAGGAATAGCAGTTGTTATCGTTGCGCAGCTCAACACGGAGTGGTGATATGAAGATTTTGTCACCCACCATCATCATCATCATCATCATCATCATCATCATTCATTAATCCTTTTCCTCTCCGTCCCTTTTCCCCAGTGTAGACTAGCAGGCCAGAGCAAGTTACAGCTCAGGCCGACCTCTCTGCCTTTCTGTAAATAAATTTCTCTCTCTGTACCCCGAGCCCTATTTTGTGGAGAAAACAATTTTCCAAACAGCTGCGAGTTATGCTTGGCCAGACTGTGTTTAAGTGGCTTGTTCTTTCTGCTTTTGTCCCTTCAGATTCGCTTCTACAAACATCTGTTTGCTTTCTAATGCCGCCAATTAACGCGCTCAAGGCCAAATGCGCGCTATTGTCACGAGCGCCTCTATTGATCTCTGACTGTTGAAGGGCGGAGACTGGAACATTAGTTCGAACTAATATCCTAGTCTCCACCCATCAACAGCCAGACTCGTCTCTACCCGGCCCCACTGAGACGAGTCTTGGTAGTGCACAACAAAGGGCACCAACGGAGGCATGGTGAACTATCGACCCATTTCAGTGCTTATAGTTTGTATTGGCACAGTAACTTCTCGCTATAACAAAATAAATACATACCAAAGGTCGCTTTAATTGAATTTTTTCTGGTTCCCGTCAGCACTATGTGCATTTCGGACTGGAGTGCTCGAGATGCAATAGTAGCTTGGTGCAGCATCAATTTGTTTTTCACCTTCGAGGCAAAGAACGTTCCGACTAACTCTATAACATTATGACAACCAACTGAGGAGGCAGCTGCTCACGGTCGCGAGCAGAATTTCACCATTCTCATAATTTGTTTCAATGTATGCATACGAGCTCACACGCTTTTGGCAACTTTCTGGATGTCCATAATATTATTCGTTGCACGGCCTCTTAGGCGGCAAACAGAAGACAAAAGAAAGATTACGAGTAATGGCGTTACTGGCCGTGAGATAGCGGTCTCTTGGCTTGGTAAAGGAAAAATTGTCTCAAGAACAAGACGACTACCGACACCGCTTCGATTTTTCCGCGCACTCTAGCCACAACGTCATAAATTTTGACATGTATGGGTAACTTTTTATTCGCAAAAATTGACTATGTTGTGTTCCAAGCGAGTCACAGAACAAGAATTACCAAGTGTTTAGAACTTTTACTTTACCGCCACGAACCAAATGTGAAAAATGCTCTGACATCTGTGACGTCACCCTGACGTACTCACTCTTATTTCAGCGCGAAATTCAAAACTTGAAAATTTGATTTTCTTTTACCCTTCTAAGTAATCCCGCTCTTCCTGCGCAATGAACTCAAACAGAGTTTGAAAAAATACTTTAACTATGGGCTGTCCAGAGGGCCCACGATGCGGCGGTCGGGCATGGCCTGACTGTCCCAACGTGGGAGCGGCCCGCTGCGCGCTGAGTCGCGTACCTCAGGACGTTCATTAAAGTTTTCCATCCATGCATCCATCCATCATTCAAAATTGATTTAGTGCGTCTATGTAGTTTCCGGTTATAAATAGGGAAGTGGACAATGCAAATTTCAACGTTTGACAGGAGGAATACACGCCTACAGAGATTTTTGCCACGAATCTTTACATACTTCGCACAGTTTACTTTATTCTTGTGGCACACATTTCTCTGTATACCTTATGCTTATTTTACATTGCATGATTTTAGAAAGTCATTCATGTTCCATGTCCGCGTACAAACTTTCTGCTCTTATGAGTTTGGGCAATGAGCTAAATAAGCCGACACACGTGCTGAAGTAAAGCGGCTCCGTCAGGATTGTCTTCTTAATTACCCTAAATTAACATGAAAGATGCAACAGTCTTTTTGAATCACAGTGCTTTGTACAGAAATTTTGGCAGAGCGAAATAACAGACATTTTTTACCGTCCGTGACGTCGTTGTCACGGACGGTATGCCCGCAGTCCGCCGTTGTCGCTTGCGTTCGATGTCTCGAATTTTCTCTGTGGCGTGGTTATAGCAGCATTCTCGGCCACTGCCGCTTGCGATTCTTCAAAATCAAATTGCTTCCAAGATAAATTTGCCTTGTCACGGAAGACAATAAATGGATGATACCCCCTTAAGCAATGGCTCATACCCCCGTAAACGCGGCCTCCCCATTACGACGACAGAAGTGAAGTTATACGCTGGAATGATGAGCAGCAACGCAACCAGCTGTGGAAAGAAGACGATGACGACGAACGCGGGAGTAGTGGCACGAGCGCGTGCCGAGCACGAGCACAAGCGCAACCCAAGGGGTGCCAATGAGCCAGCTGTGGAAGATATGGCGACGACGCTCGAGCCAATGTTGTTGGTGATATTTGTCTGTGTACAGGCGGCTAACAGACTTTTTACAGCAAAGCGGTTAAGGGCTAGTTCACCAGGATCGTGTCCGCGTATAGAAAAAAAAAACTGTCATCATCCGCATTGGCTCGAGCGTCGTCGTCTTCTTCCGCAGCTGGCTCGTTGGCGCCCCTCAGTTTGTGCTCGGGCCATTAATTGCCGTAATTATAGCTTAAGCCTTTGGCGAAACTGCGAGTAAAAGGTTCTAGAAAGCTATGTATTTTAAATAAATAAATATAGCCTACTTAAACCGCGGGCCTCTGACAATGCTGAACTCTTTCCATGCATTCGGTTGAACTTCCCCAAGATCCATTACTATGTAATACAGGAAGGAAGTTGCGTACACCTCAAAAAAAGAAAGGTCAGAACTTATTTATTCCACAGTATTCTTTGTGTACTAGCGCAGTACTGTTATATTGCCCCGCGTAGTTTATGCGAAGCTACTGCATTACGTATAACACACGATACCGTACGGTTTTGAGAGATCGTGAAGTGTGTTTTTAGGTCGCGACCGCCATCTGCACCGCAAGGAAGGAGCTCAGTAAGAATTGAGTGTTCTTAAAGGACTATAATGTATGTAGCATGTTGGTCTCTTAATATTAGCATTTTTTCGCCGAACAAACAATAAAGCACTTCTTTTGAAACCTCCCAATCACTAAACATTTGATATTTGCGGTACACACATGCACTACACCCAGTTGTAAAAGAACGAGAAACAAGTTACATCTAAAAATATACTGATACATTTCTGAGGTTATCCTACTCAAATCCTACCCTTAGTGTTCAATAAAACTTCGATATCGGAATAATGATTTCTGGTCGTGCGGGCGTGTGAAACAATCTTTGCTACTGTGAATGGCGCTGCTTGCAAATGTTTCTGTTTTACCGCGTGGTGTTTCACAGAGCCCTTCCGTTGTTCTAAAGCTCTGCTTTGTTCAAGAGCGGTAGATTAAAAAAAAAGAAAAACGCAGCACAAAAAGAGAGAGCGAACAGATGGTTTATTCAGATCTCCGTGGGCAGCTGTGTACGAAGTCAGACGAACGGCTTTACAAAGAGCTCTCGGGACACGACATTGAATCATAGTTTTTTTCTTTGAGCGTCACGCAAGGTAGGATCTTTCCTTTTTCTTTTATTAACCTTTCGTGCGTGTCAAGTATATGCATGCATGCGACAAAAATACGAAGAGATGGAAGGCAGTGCTACCAAGACAATTTCGACAGGCAAATGACAATAAGGGAAAGAAGTACATGGCCAAGTATTTAATGTGGAAGAACTACCTTACGTCTTTTACTAGCCTGTGCATTTTTGCCTCCAAGACCCCGGAGGAAGGACCGAACACTTAGTAATGTATCCCCTGCAAAGCCGGCGTGACAGATGCATTCACAAATTTGAAGCGATCGTTTGGTCCTATGAAGAGCTAAACTGTGCCCCCTGGCCAAATGTATAGCAAAAGCAATAACAGCCGCTAACCTGCACAAAGAAAAAAAAAAGAAAACAAAAAGACGTTTGCGAGCATATTTTCTCACCCAAGTCTGCTGGGCAACTCTAACTATTCTATATCTTTCTTCCTTGCTAAATAATCATCTAACGTATTTCTTCTTCATGAGGGCATTCTTATTTTGTGGCATGTATGTACACATTAGCGGTGATATGTATAGTACACAGATTCACGACATTTAATATGTCGGTTTTCCACAACGCTAAAATGTTTTGGTAGCAAATTTTGTTAAAGCCATGGTAACAATGTTAGCTAATAAACCTTCTAATAGTCATCAACTTCGGTAACACCGATGAGTCAATGATTGGTTCTCTAAGCTAAATCTTGTGATGCACTCAGTAATCCTTGTGGGCTCGTTTAGGTTGTAGGCAAAATACGTGAGTTGTAATTCGAAGTTGTTGTTGCCTTGGAGTGTAGCTTACTCAGACCAATCTGAGCCAAAGTGGTTGTCCGTGCCTAATTTATAGTTGTATTCGCTATTCTTTCGTATTTAATTCACAATATGTACATCTCAATAAAGATGATTGCTAATGTTCAGGCTGCATTCGAGAATTTCGTATTCATTTCTTTTCCTGTTGCAGTGGTACAAAAGATATGCAAAGTGTTGTAGTCGCTGTAATAATGTGCAGCATTTTGGTTTGCCTAAACGCAGTTCAATATTCAAAGAGTGATGTAAAACAGGTAAGTTTTGCTCATGTCCTCTTCTACGAGTGTATACCTTGTATAAAAAAGTTGACAATCACGCATACGCTAAAGAGGATGAAGGCGAAAGTCTGCGCACTCACGAGATGTTCATTATATTACTTTGACTTTCTCATTCGAATGCGTTATTACTTCCTATTACTTGTTTTCTCATCACTTGTTATCTTTTTTCGTCGCCTATACATCGTCACTGGTTCTGCGTGGTTAGGTTAGCATGGTTTCTCTTTCTTTTTCGTCCGTCTACTTTCTTGGAGCGCAGGCAGAATGAGAGGCATACGGAAAGGCACACTAGACAAACACACAGCGCTAACTTAAAAAAAAAACAGATTTATTTCCAGTTCTCGCAGGCGTACTTATACTCCTCAAAACGTCATAAGACATGTGTACATTGCTCGGCAAATATGAACACGACCGGGGAAACAACACGCAGACACTTTTGTGGCCACACTTGATTATTTAGAAGGGTGTCCGTGCAACTCGAACAGAGGTAATCGAGCTCTTTTATTGATAAATAAATTAATGGCTTACTCATAGCTTCCATAATCAAGCACGTTATTTCCAACTTCATTCTACACATGATACCAGCTTCTCTAATGTGTCTGAGACGTCACTTGAATTTGGGTGCCATAACGCCGGACGGTCGTCAGACTTTTTGCCCTATCAGTCATCTAAGGGTTGCGCCTTATAAAACTTGATGTTCCTGATTTCAAAACTTGCACTATATAGGCTGAATTCAGAATAATGCACTGAATTCTAAGCGAAGGTGTACTTAGTAAGTATTTCACTTCGTCGCAGGCAATTAGGACGGGAGCTATGGCGTATCAAGTGTGCGGCTGTTTTAATGGCTCTGTTCGTATTTCATCCTGGCCGCATGCAGCTTAAACGCCTCATGATCGCTGCTTACGCAAAGAAAACGATCAGCTACTACAATTTCGTCAGGAAACAATCAGCCCAGAAAACAATCTAGTCTACTGACTCGTAGGTAAAACATCCTAACGGTCGATACTATTTCGGCCTCATTCATTGGCATTACTCTAGCGCCAGGTCAGTCGGTCGGTCGGTCGGTCGGTCGGTCGGTCGGTCGGTCGGTCGGTCGGTCGGTCGGTCGGTCGGTCGGTCGGTCGGTCGGTCGGTCGGTCGGTCGGTCGGTCGGTCGGTCGGTCGGTCGGTCGGTCGGTCGGTCGGTCGGTCGGTTGGTCGGTCAGTCAAATAACTTTATTTAAAGGCCCTGCGAACTTGCAACACAGTCTAGCGCCAGGTGAACGTTTGGATCTACATGACGCTGACACTGTGACTGGCATGGGAAGAGCTCTTTATTGCGTTGCATGCTATTTTATACTGTGCCAATGTGACCAGTGCGGCCAGACCGCACCGCGTAGCACACCACATATCGATAAATCTTCCCTCCCACAAGCAACAAAAAGGTAAGTTGATGTACAAACACGCACAAACACATACACACTCACACACGAAAGTCTAAGGCAATTATTGAAAGTCTTCGGAGTACGTAAGCCTCGTTGGCGCACGTCTGATGCGTGCAGACCTTCGTAGATTGCCAACATCGTCAGCCACGTCGGCTGTATATTGTCCAGACTGATTTTCAGCGTCGCTTTGGCTCCAATCAGGTGAGTTGTTCGCTGACGCCGGCTACTGTGTTGCGGTAGGTCTGCCATCATTAGGAGTATCTTGGACGTGACTCTTGTCTTCATACTCCACGCTTGCGTCTCTTGGTCAGAATTCTTCTCTTGTCTTTCGGATATGTTGCCTGTTACGTTGCAGGGTGTGGCCGCATTCTGTTCTAAGCAGATATGATTGCGGAGCTACTTGATCTTGAACTGTTGCCTTGATAATACATCCGGAGTCATTCTGAATGCGTACCACGTCCTCGCTTTAGAGGACAGGAAGTGGCATGGCAGGTCTAAGTTTTTGTACGTGCTCCTTCACCTTCGTTGCAGGCTGAACCCCGAAATCAGTGAGGGGGCCACGTGGTCGTCGTCCCATTAGTAGTTCAGCTGGGCTTCGCCCATCTTCGAAAGGTGACAACGGATAATTCAGAAGGCCGATCCATAACGGCTCTCGAGCATCTCTGGTCTTCTTCAGCACTGGTCTTCTTCAGCACGATCTGCACTCATTTTTCGGCAAGGCTAATGGTCCGGGGAAACTTCGGACTGGAGACGACATGCTTGATATCACATGTTCGGGTAAAATCGCGAAACGCACTCTAACTGAATTGCGGAGCTACGGCGCTGTGCACTTCTAGAGGAATGCCATGACGAAAAAAAATCAATTCGAGCTTCTTGGTTACGCTTTCACTTGAGGTGTGCTTTAGACGTTCTACCTTGGGGTAATTTGAGTACGCATCATAGACGAGAGTGCAGACGCGTGCACATCGAGCTCCGCATGATCTCCTTTTTCGTGTGGTTCATCCCCTGAAACCGCCCGGAAATTGTCACCTGCTTGTAGGGGAAGTGCTCCGGCATCGGTGGACACCAGTTTCACCGGATTTGGACCATTTTTCACCATTTCACGGCCTTTTGTGATTTCGCCCATGTGAAGCCTCCGCTAGCTCGAGTAGGGGAGCGGCGGCGACGCCGGGAGACGCGCGCCCGAAGACGACAACGACAACGTCGCCGTAGTTACCACGACGACTATGACCTCGACTGAAGAATCGCAGCCAGTGACTCAACAAACCACATTGGTTTTGAGCGATGAGGTTATGGACTTTGCCGCCCAAAACCGAGACGATGAACAACCGCCCGGTAATTGCACCATGGCGTCCGCGCACGCCAACGCGCATTTTCCCGCCAAAAAGGAGACTGAGCACGCAGAGGAGGGTTGGCAGATATTCCAATCGCTCAGAGTGAAGAAGAAACAGGCAAAAGAGCGGAACGTACGGCAAGGAGGGGACTTCTCCGCGGACAGCAAGCTTACAGCAGGCAACCAGCCAGAACGCCGGGGTCGACCCGCGAGACGCAGGCCCCCACCCCTACCCAAGGACGATCTGAAAGTGGTCTTCCGACCTCACCAGGGACTGCCACTGAGGAATATGACCAGCCAAGCGGTTTCCGACGCAATAGTGGAGGCCTGCCGAGGAAAAATCAGATGGGACCAGTTCATTCTCCGCATCCGGCCGGGTTCCAACATAGCACTAGCGTCCACCCCGGATACGACCGTCGCAATGGCGATGAGGAGCGTCACGTCTTTGAAGATCAACGGAAAACTGCACCCGGTCAATGCCTACGTCACACCAGGCGAAGGAACCAGGAAAGGTGTCATCCATGGTATAGAGCCACACACTTCGTCTGAGACAATCAAAGAAAGCCTCCGTTTTCGCACCCAGGGCGTGGAGCTGGTAGAGGCCCGGATGTTGGGAGACTCTCAGAGTGCTGTCCTTACTTTCTTCGGGGACGTGCTACCGAGATATATTTACTACAGAGGAGGTGAGAAGGAGTGTATTCCTTTTCGTAACACGGTCCAATTCTGCCGAGCATGTGGGAAAGTTGGCCACCGCACTGACGTGTGCCCGCAGCCAGATTTGTCCACGTGCCGTACCTGCGGAGTGCGCAACCCAGAAGTAACCCACAACTGTACCCCGACATGCGCAATTTGCTCTGGGGACCACGTAACTGGAGACCGCAGCTGCCCAAAACGCCTTAAGCCTGTACGATACCAGGCAGCGAAACCACCCAAGAAACCACACAAACCAGCCCATCGCTGGTTCTCCTCGGAGGACGAACAATCGGAATGGGAGTACGGACGAGGTTTGACCCGCTGTAGCCGCTCAAGAACCCGCTCGCCATCGAACAACCGCACGGATCCCGGACAACCGGAGCAGCAGCGTCGAAGGTCCACGTCGAGACCGAGACCAACCATAGAGGAGAACACGAAGGCGAAAGCCCATCCAAGAAGCAAGTCACCCAGGGCATCCATGGCACAGAGCAAGCCACAAGCGAATCAGGTAAGCTGGGCGCAAGTCGTATCTCCCACTGCCAAACATACACCGGTTACACCACCGATAACGCAACACCCCGAGTACAAAAGGGTAGTAGATGAGAACAGACAACTCAAAACGGAATTACAGGAGGTTAAGTCTAGGATGGCACGCCTCGAGGCACTTCTTTTAAATCAATCGAATAACACTCCAGGCCCGGCGAACGCGCCCGTTGTGCAACCCACGACAACGCAGCAACCACAAACAGAGTCGATAGCGTACCTAGTACAGCAGATGCAGCTTGTATTTGCCAAACTGGGGCAGATGGAACGCACCATCAGTGACATAAGTCAGCCGACGAACCCTCGCAAGAGACTTAGTCAAAGCCCAGGCGCTCCCACCAGACAACCCAAAGAAGTCGGAACAGATTCCGAGAACACCAGTCATGGCTAGACACAGCCATAGTAAACAGACCGAACAAGTGGAAATTTGGCAGTGGAATTGCTGCTCATTGCGGAAAAAACTCGCCAATTTCACACAATTCATTGAATCGTCTCCAGTCTCTCCCGATATTATATGCATACAGGAGGTAGGCAAACACCAGGCAAATCTGAAGGGCTATGTGTGCTATAAGAACCCGGAGTACCCCCAAATAGCGACCTTCGCAAAGAAGGATGTGGCGCTGAGCATTAGCTATGCAGGGAACGAACCCATTCAACATCACGTAATCACGGTCTGGCCTCGAAAACGCGGCCGACCGAAAACGGTGATAGTCAATGTGTATAGCCCTCCCAGAGAGAAACACGACGACTTCGAGAATATACTAGTGCACGCCTTGGGCCTTCTAAAAGGAAAGGACCAACTTATATTTCTGGGAGACTTTAACGCACAGCACGCTAATTGGGGCTACAGCAAAGAGAACCCCAAAGGCATAATGCTAGCGGACCTAGTAGAAAGATACGGCCTATACCAGCTTACACAGCCAGATCTCCCCACACGCATCGGTAATAGTGTATCAAAAGACACGTCGCCAGATCTGACATTCACAAACATCGCAAGGAACATCACATGGACGAATCTAGGAGAGAATCTTGGCAGCGACCATTATATTTTGAGTATATCGCTCAGTGCGGCCAGGATAAGGAGGGTGATCGGGAAAGCTAAAATCTCGGACTGGGTGAAATTCCGCGAAAAGCTAGACATTCACGGAGAACTGCGCGACGTCAGCACATGGACAGCAGAAATCAAAAGGGCACACGCGAGGATAACTAAGGAAATTGAAACAAACGCTGACACTCCGGCGGTCGATAGACACCTACTTCATTTGTGGGATGCCAGAAGGAGCCTCACCAAACGTTGGAAGAGACAAAAACTTAACCGAAAACTGAAAATACGTATAGCCCAGCTAGCACAGCAAGCTAATGAGTATGCGCAACGTTTGTGTGACGCCAACTGGAGACAGTTTACTGACTCGCTCAGAGGAACACTGAGCACTAAGAGAACATGGCACATTTTGCGAAGCATGATTGACCCCGGAGGCACAAAAACAGTGACGAACAGGACACTCAAGACCCTTGAGAGCGAGTTTAAAGGTGACGATATCACGCTAACAAACATGATCAAGGAGATTTATGTCGGGCACAACCTTACCACACAGCTGCTACACACCAAATACAAAGGAATACAGCAACCCGACTTAGACGCACCCATAACCTTGGAAGAAGTATACGCGGCGGCTCAATCATTTCGGAAAAACACCGCTCCAGGAAAAGATCAGGTTAGCAATGCCATGATCAGAAACCTGAGTGACGCAGCCCTAACACAAATCGTGGACTTCTTTAACGAGAAAGTCTGGAGTGAGGGCGGAGAACTCCCAACAGAATGGAAAGAGTCTAATATCACCCTAATACCCAAGCCGGGTAAACCCAGGAGTATCCATAACCTAAGACCAATTTCGCTGACGTCATGCGTGGGCAAGTTGTTTGAAAAAGTGATCTTAACCAGACTATCCAACTATATAGAAACAAAAAACCTTCTACCCAGCAACATGTTCGGCTTCAGGCCACACGTATCACCTCAGGATGTGTTCCTCCTTCTGAAGTACGACGTCCTGCACCCAATCAGAGGCTCGAGTGACCATTTTATACTCGCGCTCGATATCAAGAAAGCTTTTGACACAATCTCACATGACTCGATCATGGAGGGCCTGGAGTCCATAAACTGTGGCCGCCGCATATACGCGTACGTTAGATCATTCCTGACGCACCGAACGGCGACAGTAGGTTTGGGGTCGACTAGGTCCGACACTTTTGACCTCCCGAACAGAGGCACCCCGCAAGGAGCTATCCTTTCTCCTATCCTCTTCAATGTGGCCATGCGTAAGCTCGCCATTGAACTACAGGAGGACCCAGATTTAGGCATCGCTATTTACGCGGACGACATTACCCTTTGGACGCGAAGAGGGTCGTATGCGGAGAAACAAGACACACTACAAAGAGCAGTAGACAAGATACTGGCTTTCACCGACGGAGCAGGGATGAAATGTTCGCCTGAGAAGACCGAGCTGATCAGAGTCAGGGCTAAATACGCGAGAAAGAACGATGTTGTACCAATAACCATCCACCTTGATGGACGTCCCGTTAGGGAGGTGAAAACACTGCGCATTCTGGGAATGTGGGTACAACAGAACGCAGGCACAACACACACCATCCAAAAATTGCGAGGAACAACAGGGAACGTAGCCCGTATGATAAGAAGGATAGCTAACAGTAAAGATGGGCTAACTGAAGTAGAAACGATCAGACTGGTCCACGCCTTTATAATTAGCAGAGTGACGTACGCACTCCCGTACCAAGCACTAACAAACCAGGAGATGAAACAAGTTAATACAATCATAAGGAAAGCCTTCAAGGCAGCGCTTGGCATCCCCGAAAGTGCTAATAACGAGAAAGTCGAGAGACTAGGCCTCTACAACACCTTTGAGGAATACGCGAGCGCGGTCCTCATAGCTCAAAGAGAGCGGCTCAGCTCAACGAACCAGGGACGTGCAGTTCTAGAAAACCTGGGTTTCACACCGCGACCACTGTACTGCGACGAGGATACAGTGCTACTGGACAGGGACACGAGATCTCATATCACGGTGGCACCAATACCAAAGAATATGCACCCAACATACCATGCCGGTAGAAGACGAGCACGAGCTGTAACCCTGCGGAATCGTTTTGGGAAAGGTTCAGCCGCGTACTACACAGACGCTAGCAGAGCCAGTAGAGAGACTCACACGCTAGCGGTTACCCAACAACAACGCATCATAACGGCCACAGTTGTAACTCGATCCACGTGCGCGGCCGAAGCGGCTGCAATAGCCATGGCAATTGCAGACGCGGAACACAGAAACGAGTCGGCAGTCATACTGTCCGACTCGCAGACGGCATGTCGGCTGTTTCTCAATGGGACGGTACCCAAAATGGTACGCAGAATTCTGGGACAAACCTTGAAAGAACACCACGACATTATCTGGTGTCCGGCTCACGAGGGCTTGGAAGGTAACGTGGCGGCAGACCGTATAGCTCGAGGATTCAACAACCGAGCTGCGGCCGGGCCTTGCGCGGAACTTCTTCCAAGCACTCGTGATATTCTACTACAACAACGGGAGGAACGCAGAGTCTATGGTCATCCACACAAGGCCCTTAACAGACAGCAGAGTAGGGACTGGCGGCGCATTCAAACAAACAGCTTCCCTAACCTGCATCAACTCAGTAAAATAAGCCCAACAAGATTTCTGGACGTCTGTCCATGGTGTTCCAACAAACCCACACTACAACATATCACATGGGAATGCCTGGAAAGGCCTTCACATATTACTAGCCCGTACATAACATCACAACCACTCATGTTAAATAGGCAGTGGGAGGCATGGCTTGCGGACGAGGGAAAGGAGAGCCAAGTGGCTCTCCTGGACCAAGCCCAGCGAGCCGCTCGCGCCAGTGGAGCCCTGGACTAAGGGCCCAACCACGCTCGCCTAATTTTCTTTTCAAATAAAGTTTATTCCTTCCTTCATAGACGATTAGGTAAGCAGTCCCTTCATGGTCACAGAGATCAATTCCAAGGCTTTCCCAGGGAAATAGTGGTGCAGGGCTCTTGATAACTGGCTCGTCTGGTTGACTATAGGCAAAGTGACAGCACCTGCTGCACTTTGAAGTCACTTCTTCAATTTGTTTAAGCATTCCGCGCCTGAACATCAGTAGCCGTGCCCTCGCCTTCATTTTATTTATGCCCAGATGCCCCTCATGAAGGCGATTCATCACCTCTCTACGCATTTTTGGGGGAACCAGCACTTTGCAGCTTTCCATCAATATGCCATCGCGAAAGGGTCAGTTCATTTACCGAGGTGCAGACCCGTTATCATTTCCTTGATTTCATCGTCATTTTGCATTTCCGTCTGCAGTTTTTGTTTCGCACTTTCGCTTGCGATACTTGCAAGTATTTGTGTTGCATATATCTTAACGTCTTCACTTTCATTAGTTGGAATACTGTCAGAAGCTACTATTCGGGACATAAAGCATCGGTTAGTAGCAGCTCTTTGCCGGGCACAAACTGCAAGTCATATTGAAATCGCGTCAGTCGTAAAAAAATTGCTGTAAACGAGGTGGAATTACTGCGATGTCCTTCTTTGCTATCGCCAGCAATGGCTGATGATCAGCTTCCACAATTATCCTAGTTTCAAAGATGAACTCACAACACCTTTCACGTCCAAAGGTGATCCCTAGTATCTCTTTTTGAATCTGGGCATACCTTGTTTCAATTTCTGTGAGCGCACGTGAAGCGTATGCCACCGGTCGCCAGCCGTTATCATGCCTTTGCCACAGTGCGGCTCCCAAAGCTCTGCTCGACGCATCTGTGATACTCTTGATGAAAATTGCCAGAATGGGTGTTGTAGTCAACAAGACACGCAGGTTTTCCCACTCTCTCTCATGAACGTTGTTCCACTCGAAGCACGTGTTCTGACGGATTAAACTCCGAAGTGCTGCTGTCGTTTCTGACAAACAGGGAGTGTACTTTCCGAAATAATTTACTGCTCCCAACAGCCGTTGCACTTCCTGCTTGGACGACGGGGTCGGAAAGTTGGCAACACACTGAATAAGCTTTTCATGTGGCCTCCGTGCTTGCCTCGTGATTATGTCTCCAAGAAACTTGACTCCTTGGGCACCAAAGGTGCACTTTTCTTTGTTTAGGGTGAAACGTGCTTCGCGTATCACCTTAAGCACTGCCCTCCAACGGCGATCATGCGCGGCCTTTGTAGAACCCCAGACCAATACATCGTCTTTGTACACTCTTATGCCAGGCAGACTGTCCATTGCTTGACTGATTTTCCTTTGAAATATCTCTGATGCGGAGCTCAAGGCAAATGGTAATCTCAAGAACCTTGACCGCCCATACGGTGTACTGAAAGTGCAGATTTTGGATGACTCTTCGTCTAATGGCATCTTGTACGATCCACGATTGACGTCAAGTTTGCTGAAGTACGCGTAAGCGGCGCCAGCCAGCTCTGCCTCGATATCCTCTCTTCTAGGAAGCTCGTACCTCTCGCGTTTGATGTTTTATTGCGATAGAAATTATATGGACACTCAAAAGCAGATTTCTGCCGTCGGCGTCGCCGTCGCCGTGAGGTTCCGTATGACGTCATTTGGAGATGAAATCGTCGCCGCGCGCCGAACGCTGTATGTGCGAGTGAAAGGGTGCGAGGGGCGCGTCTTTCACGGGGAGTGAACGCACGGCGGAGAACAAACGCGCGTTCTGCGCCGTGCTCGCTTAAGGGCTGCAGAAGTAGGCGTCTCTTTTATTGCGATAGCAATTATATGGACACTCAAAAGCAGATTTCTGCCGTCGGCGTCGCCGTCGCCGTCGCCGTGAGGTTCCGTATGACGTCAATGGAGATGAAATCGTCGCCGCGCGCCGCCGAACGCTGTATGTGCGAGTGAAAGGGTGCGAGGGGCGCGCGCTTTCACGGGGAGTGAACGCATGGCGGAGAACAAACGCGCGTTCTGCGCCGTGCTCCCTTAAGGGCTGCAGAAGTAGGCGTCTCTTTCCTCCTTTACAATCACCATATATGTAGAGCAAACGCGCCTTCTTCCGACGCGGGAGAGGCCGTGGGGGAGGGGGGGAGGAGGAGGGAAGGGAGGCGACGTTTAGCTGCGGCACCAAGTGCCTATTTATATCAGAGGCTCCGGCAACAGTCACCAACGCCGCACGCATTTTGAGCGAACGCGGGCAAAACGCCGACGGCGTCGACAACAGTTCTGCGCGTTGCCGGTGCTGCTGCATGTCCAAGTTTATACAGCTGATAAAGCTAATATCATTACTCCGTATAGCTCTCTACAAATTTGCTATCGCAATTGATGCTTCGCCTTTCAGGTGAAACTGCGACAATTCTCCTTTACAATCACCATATATGTAGAGCAAACGCGCCTTCTTCAGACGCGCGAGAGGTCGTGGGGGAGGGGGAGGGAAGGGAGGCGACGTTTAGCTGCGGCACCAAGTGCCTATTTATATCAGAGGCTCCGGCAACAGTCACCAACGCCGCACGCATTTTGAGCGAACGCGAGGAAAACGCCGACGGCGTCGACAACAGTTCTGCACGTTGCCGGTACTGCTGCATGTCCAAGTTTATACAGCTGATAAAGCTCATATCATTACTCCGTATAGCTCTCTACAAATTTGCTATCGCAATTGATGCTTCGCCTTTCAGGTGAAACTGCGACAATTCTCCTTTACAATCACCATATATGTAGAGCAAACGCGCCTTCTTCAGACGCGCGAGAGGCCGTGGGGGAGGGGGAGGGAAGGGAGGCGACGTTTAGCTGCGGCACCAAGTGCTTATTTATATCAGAGGCTCCGGCAACAGTCACCAACGCCGCACGCATTTTGAGCTAACGCGGGCAAAACGCCGATGGCGTCGACAACAGTTCTGCATGTCCAAGTTTATACAGCTGATAAAGCTAATATCATTACTCCGTATAGCTCTCTACAAGTTTGCTATCGCAATTGATGCTTCGCCTTTCAGGTCAAACTGCGACAACTTTTTATTGATGGATCGCGGATCTATGCAGATGCGAATGCCACCGCCTTTCTTTACAACTATAACAAGCGGAATCATGCCTTCCGCGGGCTCTTCCATTTTCATTAGGATGCCCTCGGTTTCCACGCGTTGCAATTCCTCGCGGAACGCAGCCTGTCTCGCGTGTGGAATACGCCTTGGCGTTATAGCTACAGGCCTTCCTGTTTCCTTGATCTTGATAGAATAATGACGCTTGACGCATCCAAGACCCTTGAACAAGTGCGGAAATTCCAAGGAAATCTGCTCCTTCAAATTTGGCTGATTTGAAATGGCGTGAGTGCGAGATACGAGGCCGAGACGCTGACACGTCGAGAGTTCAAGCAGTGCCTGCTTGCCCTTTTTCACGATAAAAAAATTGCTTGCATCTTTCTATCGCCAACCGAAATCGGTAAAGGGGCGGTCCCAAAGTGGTCAATTATATTTCCTTCGTAGCTCGTCAGCAGCATCTTGCTTGGGCATATGTTCCTCGCACGGCGAAGTTTTTCAAACAGAGAACGTGGCAATAAACCAGTGTCAACTTTGAAGGTCACTGTCCGTCGTCTTTCTGGGGTTTTACGTGCCAAAACCAGTTGTCATTATGAGGCATGCCGTAGTGGAGGGCACCGAATTAATTTTGACCACCTGGGGTTCTTTAACGTGCACTACAACGCAAGCACACGGGCGTTTTTGCATTTCGCCTCAATCGAAATGCGGCCGCCGCTACCGGGATTCAATCCCGCGATCTCGTGCTCAACAGCGCAACGCCTTAGCTGACTGAGCCACAGCTACTCAGTTCGGGTCTGTACGTCTCGCATGTGTTATTTGACTGGTAATGCTCATATTATCGTGAGTACCGCAACCTAAGCATTTGCGATTGGGCCTTTATAGGTCTCTGTATTACTCTGATTTCAGCTTTTAACTGGAAAACATACACCATTCAAGAACTGCTACAGAACCGGAGGAAGTGTGAGTAAGAATTGAATGCATTTATGTTAGGCGGCCACTTAGGTAGCAATCATCAAATACAGCCTCGTTGTCAAAATGCTTCTTGCGCTGGAGGTCTGCTTCGTTATAAGTTGATATTGCCTATACTACAATGGCCCTTCAAAATTGAGCCACACAAAGCAGAGAGAGACGCACTGCTTTTAGCTGCGTACGCTTTTGTGCCGGGGCGTAAACATGTTATATCTATGTCGGGACATGAGGTCGCTTTTTTGTTCCGCTCATTTGCTGAAACTTCTCGGCCACTCTTTCAGACGTTAATTTCATGTCTTCCAATTAATATTTTTGTAACCTTAAATCATTGTATTTTAAATAGTTTGGCAAGAAACGTTTGTTGAAAACTATTAGCAGTATAATGGGGCGTTCTGTATGTCACAAGCAGACGCCGTAGCCTTTTGAAGAAGCACAGTATTCGCTGAGCAGAGCATTTTCACAGTACAGCTGCGCTTGGTTCGCTTTCGGTGAACCAGCGTCATGTATTAACAAAATAATTCCACAGAATCTCAAACCTCCATTAAACTCGTAGACATTAAATTGGTAGCTAAACTTTCTTGTTAATGCAAAGATCTAAAGATGTATTCGACAAAAATGAGGTGTGTTCATTTGCGTGAAGTGCAGATATAATTATTAAATTGCACCGCAGAGTTCCGCCTTTTGTCCTCCGCCGCAATTTCTTGCACAACTAGCTTATATCAGCCTTGCCTGCTTGAAGGATAAAAAAATGTTTGTTTGCAGAACTGCGAAACATGATGTTTCCCTTTGAGCCACTATATCTACAGATACGGCGTGAACGATTGTCGATCCGGTATACTCTTTACATTTTATGGCACTGCTTCCCCACACTACACCCCATGTTCGCCTTCACATTCCTGAGCTTTAAACAACTGCCGAGTGTCATTTCATACCAAGACCAACGGTACCTTGCAATCTTCATAGGGATAACAGCCTGGAGATCGCTGCAAGGCGGACCTTTGACTGAGGGCCCCGACAACACACCTTCCTTTCCTGCCAATAAAGAGTTTTCCCCTCTCTTTCTCACGTGCGAAAAAGGAACAAAAAAGGAGAAATTATGTGTCTGGTGGGGACGCTGGAGTGTTGTGTATAACTTCTGTATTTGTTTTGTGTTAATTCCTGTGTCGAATAATAATGCCTGTGTTTTTCTTCTTTCTCTGAACAGTGCAGAAATTTCATCGACTGCTGCGAAAATTATTCATGTATTGATTTTACATGTTTATACGACTACGCTACGCTGCCACCGGGCTTTACGACTCCGACTATTTGGTGACTTGCCATCCTGAATTTAAAAAAAATTATATCTGATAATTATTCGTTGTTCCTTATTCGCTTTTCCCTTGTCGCCTATTCTTTCTAGTAGTCATCGTGGAAACGTTTGTTTTACTTGGATGCTTCCAACCGAGGCGACTATCTATTATAAACCGGTGTGGTAACGGTGCTTTCTACTAATTAACATAGCGCTCAACTAACAATCAAATCCGCAGCAGGATTGACTCGCATTTTACTCAAAAGTAATGAAACTGTTTCGGCCGAAATCTTCGTATTGCAGAATGTTTCATGACTCTGCAAGTTGTCATCTTGAAAGGAGTACGAAGCTGCGCTGAAAAAGTGCAATAATAATAATCAATCAATCAATCAATTTCTACTTCAAGAAGAATCGGATGGAATCAAAACAAATATCTGAACTGAGCTTGACGAGGTTTCTGAGATGGTTAAAACTCGTATGCGGCCTAACTGTTGGCAGGCAAGCAAGATGGTGAAAGGGTTTCCGTGTGACATGTCGAATGTGCACTATTAGAGCGTCGACTGCAATGTACGTTGATATGGGGTGGTCACGTGCTATTGTGATTGTGGCTGCTGTGGATGCACACTTAGGGAGGCCGAGGCACGCACGTAGAACTTGGGCTTGCATGCTCTGGAGTGTGCGAAGGTTCGTTTTATTGGTGCTTCCCAGCACGGGCAGGCTATATCTTAGGAAGCCCATAAATAATTCATGGTACAGCTGCAGCATCGATTCCACAGATGCGCCCCAAGACTCCGCCGAGAAATTTAAATACATGGGCTATTGCAGTCAACTTCTTTTTCATATATGAAATATGTGGCGTCCAAGACAAATCACAATCAATAATGAGTCCAAGGAAGCGGTGGTTTGTTTCGTAAGCAATTACTTGTACATTTATGTGTATATCATATGGAGTCATTGTTCTGCGTGTAAATGCGACTAATCGGCACTTTTCTGAAGAAAGTTCTAGGCCTTTCCTACGCAGGTAAGACGACGTTTGTGTGATCGCCTTGTGCAGTCTCGCTCGTATCTGCGGACAAGTCACGCCCAGATGCAGATATAATCTGCATAGGTGGATATCTGGACTCTCCTTGGCACTGATCCAACAAGGCCTAGCAGTGCTATGTTAAAGAGCGTAGGAATTAACACTCCGCCTTGCGGCAAACCTTTGCTAGTGACACGGTGGGATGTCATTCCATCCTATGTAAGTACGAAGAAGGATCTCTCCAAACAGAGGTGAATGCAGCGCAGTGTACGGCCACCAATGCACATCGATCGAAGCATCGAGGATTGCTTAGTGCGCTGCATTTTAATATGCGCCTTTCACATCAAGAAACATCGCCATCGTTAACCGTTTCATGTTCTTTTGGTGTTGGATAGATGTTACCAAATCAAGCACGCTACCGATTGATGACCGACCGCACCGGAAGCCCGCCATTGCATTCGGATATACCACATTATGTTCTAAGTACCATTCAAGGCGTGTCAACACCATCCTTCCCATTAGTTTCCCAACGCAACTGGCAAGACCGGTGGGTCGGCACGATGCCAAGTCTAATGGAGATTCTATAGTAAAGGTACCAGGCGGCGGACCTTCCACTCACAAGGAATGAACGCTTCGCGCCAGGATTCGTTGTATCTCTCCGAGAGTACACTTCCGGCTTTGTGGCCAAGGTTTCCAAGTGTGTGCCTCCGTTGGGCCCAGGCGATGATGACTTCCTACAAGTCGCCAGCGCAGCTTCTAGCTCCTCCATAGAGAACAAGACATCCCTGCGAAAGTCCTGGGATACCACAACATCACGTGATAATGATACAGGTAGTGACGCAAGCCAGCGATTCTTGCGCAGAAGTCCTCAGCAACGTCGATCTCACGTCGTCCTTGATGCAGTGCAAGAGACTTAAAACGGTGGCGCTGTTTCGGAAACGATTGTAGGCCACGCAGGGTTCTCTATATGTAAGACAGAGGCTTACGAGGATCCAAGGACTCGCAAAAGGATTTCCGCTTCTGAGATTGTAGCGTATCGATGCGGCGCTGGATTTTCTTTTGGATCCGCCTTGCCTCCCTCACATCATGAATAGATTTGGTGCGCCTGTACCTTCTTTCTGCCCGTCTGCGAATCGCTCGAAGACTTTCCAATTCACCTTCATATTCAGTATACTTTGTAGAAGACCTAAAAGTGAACATAGCCTCTTGCAGTGCGTTTCTAATCTGATTCCACAGAAATTACGGGTGGTCTTCTTGCCATTCGTCTTCCACAAGCGATCTGAACTTCGTCGAGTCTGTTCTACGGAGGGCAGTAGATAGAGACTTGGTCACTCCCTTGATCTTCAAATAGGTAGGAATGTGATCACTTCCATGGGTTTCTATGTCTGAGAACCACTTTATACTGCTTCGAAGACACCGAGAGACGAAAGGGAAGTCCAGACAGTTGCTGTAGGTCAGTTCCCGTAAATATGGCGTGCTGCCGTCATTGAGACAACAAAGCTCTTGGTCCGAGGCAAATGCGACTAGTTTTCTTCCCTTGAAGTCCATCTTCAAACTCCCCCAGAGCGGGTGTTGTGCGTTAAAATCTCCACTAAGGATCCAAGGGCCAGGTGTAGCAGATAACAAAGCAGCCACTCGTTGCATGTCAGAACAGCTGGTTGGAGAAATACGTATATGCACCGACGAGAGTGAATGTAAGTTTCTTTATTTTTGACACTACACGACACCGATGAGAAAGGTTCATAACACGATAGCCGCATTCTAGTTTGAAGGCTTGGCTCACAGATAATGACGGGAAACTCGTTCGCAAAATGAAAGGGCGAAAATCCGAAAATCTTGATCTGAGGCCTTGAGTATTCCACTCAAAAAGGGATGCTTTCTTGACATCTTTACGGTACGACAGCGGTGGATGAGCCGTGATGCTTTTCAAGAGTTGCAATACTGGATTCATCGAGTCCAGTACCTGTAGTGCGCTGCGAGCATTTGGGGTGCTTAAGTTGATCGGTAATGTACGCATAACTTTCATGGGTGACTTCAGCATGGCGAGTACTTACCAGTCTTGGCCTTCTGTGCAGACAGCTGCAGGGCCTGCTGCCGGGCCATTCGTAGTTGGTGGACGAGTCGTGTTTCTTGGTTCTAGAGTGGGCGTTGCTTCGGCAAAGGTGGCCATGCTTCACTTGAGTCATCGGATGCGGGAGTTCCTCTCTCATCTGCGCTGGTAATGCACAGCGTCAGTGGTTGACGACCAGCCTTCGCCAGAATGTGCACTTCCTTAGAACTACCAGTGTTTTCTTGACTTATGCTGCCGGGAATGTCGGCGTCTCACTTTAGTTGCGGCTTCTTTATGCGTCGAATGGTATCTAACCATCTGCCTCAAGATCATCTGTTCGTTTTATTGCGATAGCAATTATATGGACACTCAAAAGCAGATTTCTGCCGTCGGCGTCGCCGTCGCCGTCGGCGTCGCCGTCGCCGTCGCCGTCGCCGTGAGGTTCCGTATGACGTCATTTGGAGATGAAATCGTCGCCGCGGTAAGTGGTTCTTGAGGGAAAGGGAAAGGTTGGCGCTATCTTCTGCAGCCCTTGAGGGAGCACGGCTCAGCGCCAACCGCCGAACGCTGTATGTGCGAGTGAAAGGGCGCGAGGGGCGCGTCTTTCACGGGGAGTGAACGCACGGCGGAGAACAAACGCGCGTTCTGCGCCGTGCTCGCTTAAGGGCTGCAGAAGTAGGCGTCTCTTTTCTCCTTTACAATCACCATATATGTAGAGCAAACGCGCCTTCTTCGGACGCGCGAGAGGCCGTGGGGGAGGGGGAGGGAAGGGAGGCGACGTTTAGCTGCGGCACCAAGTGCCTATTTATATCAGAGGCTCCAGCAACAGTCACCAACGCCGCACGCATTTTGAGCTAACGCGGGCAAAACGCCGATGGCGTCGACAACAGTTCTGCGTGTTGTTGCTACCAAAGCCGCTCACCTTACTTCGTATGACATTGCTGTGTTGCTATCGCATTCATTGCTTCGCCCTTAGGGCGAAACTGTGACATTTTTTTCTGGAACGGGCAATCTTTCGAAGTCACATCGTGCGCACCCTTGGAGTTGGAGTCAGTTGCAAGACAAGTGTCAGAGCTATGTGACTTGGAACAATGGGGGCGTATGCCTGGGTTCTTACACACAGCACTCACGTGTCCAATTCTCTGACAATTGCGACATGTTGGGGCTTGAGCACATTATGACGTAAATTTCGTACAGTAGTATGAAAATGGCCCACCTTCACGTGCGATGGTAATCAATCCTCTTTAAAGAGGAGCTTCACGCTCAGCGCTTTGCCAATACGACGAGCTTGTATTATGGCAATGCTATCTGTCGTTGTTTTGACCAAAATAGGCAGATCACAGTCACAGATTGAAAGTCGATGTTCTAAAAGTGTCGCAGTTACACCGGAAAGGTGAAGCATCAATTGCGATAGCAAATTAGTAGAGAGCAATACGAAGTAAGGAAAGTAGTCTTATCAGCTGTATAAACTTTGACATGCAGCAGCACCAGCAACGCGCAGAACTGTTGTCGATGCCATCGGCGTTTTTCCCGCGTTCGCACCGAACGCGCGCGGCTTTGGTGACTGTTGCCGGTGCCTCTGGGGGCGATTCGGAGGTTTTCGGCGAGATCAGAACGGAACACTCGTCGAGCAACGTCGGAAGTCTTTACCACCTTCTCGCCTCGCAACGTTTTTATATAAATAAGCATTTGGTGCCGCAGCTAAACGTCACCTCCCCTCCCTCCCGTCCCCCCACGGCCTTTCGCACGACGGAAGAAGTCGCGTTGGCTCTCCGCCGTGCGTTCGCTCCCCGTGAAAGCGGGTGTCCCTCGCACGCTTTCACTCGCACATACAGCATGCGGCGCGCGGCGACGATTTCATCGCCGTTGGACTCTATACGGAACCTCACGGCGACGGCGACGGTAGAACTCCGCTTAGAGTGTCCATATAATTGCTATCGCAATAAAAACGCTTAAGCAGTAGTTTCCAAGCTCTTTGGAATGTGGCTCCGCGCTTTGATGTTATCTAGCTGCGTAATCTTCATAAATGGATCCAATGCGCTTCGGCTAGTCCCACCGATAGCGAGGACGTTCTTGCGGTTATTCTGACGTCTTTTAACTCGCCTGGAGCGAGAGCCTCCAGATAAACAGAGATGGCCTGTCGATTGAGTAGTTCGAGATTGTCCGTAGTCCTCTCGGAAACAAAGACAATTGTACGCTCCGAAGCTCTCGGCGTAGGCGTCACATTCTGCTTACTTGATGCGGAGCATCCGCTGACATTTCGTGTTTTCGCTTTCCGGCGTGTGTAGACCTCGAAGCCTCCACCGTCCGAAATGGCGTCGCACGAGGGAGAGTACAGTTCGGTGTCATCGCTGTCAGCTTCGCTCCGAGGGCAGTTCCTCTTCCTTGGACTAGCTACCGCAGACGCTGGCAGGTCTGGACGGTGCTCGAACAATTCCACTTCCATCGCCGAAAAAAGGGAGCGGCGTCTCCCAACAGAAACTCGTGAAAATGTATAATATTTTAGATAAACCAAAACAGTGATGTGTAGAACCACCACTTCGTCGTCTTCGTCAAATGGCTTTCGAGGTTTCTGAGCCCTACGCAGTTAAGCAGCGTGGTGTATGGAACACAACATTAGGTACACAAAATCCTGGCTACAAAATAGGCAGAGATGCAAAATATTGACATGTACGCATATACATATACAACAAGACAATAAAAGAATGACAAAATCGAAACCAACAGTACAATGAATAAGAGTGCATTGATATCTATTCCAAAGGTAGCTTTCCCCTCTCCCAATAGAAGGCAGCCAAGCAAGAACAGTTCACTTTAGCCGCCATTCCTTTTCTTTATGTCTCTGTCCCTCGTGTGAGTTCATCAGATAGGAAGTTCCACAATAAAAAAGTCACAGGCCTGCGTGACACACGCCGCACAGTCAAAGCGTATGCTGGTTGAGCGGCGCAAGAGTAGCTCCAATTTCGGCACCACGCACAACAAGGTGTTCGCGGCAAAGTGTCTTCGCCTTGATTTTGACGAGAACGATCTGAACTGTCCGCCCGGCGACGGCGAGCTTCGGTTGTAATGCTCTCTGCACAGCAGTCTGCTGAGCCCGATGATGCCTGGTTGTAGCCGCGCACGTAGCTCTATGGTTCGCTTCTTCAGCAGCGGTTCGTACCTTGCGAGGAGACACCATAACGTGTACCGAAGAGGTACCCAGAATACGTGGCGCGCATATAACATCGGAATAGCGTTGATAGCGCGCCTCGTCTGAATCGCATCGCGTCTGAAACACATCTCGTCGCACTCAGCGATTGCAGGCACGTTAACTAGATGGCGTCACCATACTGGCGGAGGCTCGGGTCGTCTGCGCCTGCGCGCCTGCCTAGGCCCGCCGGCGCAGAGGTGCAGGGCGCGTATAAAGGGAATGTTTCTTCTGCCCGATACCAAGCGCTTGCGTGACACATTGGTACAAAATTCGCCGGTATGTATATTCTATATAGCCTCGCATGGGAGTCACCTTGAAAATGTGTATACAGTGCTTGGCCATCTCGTGTCATGGCATATCCGATGTCCTCAAGCTCTCTCTCAATCACTATTGCATTCAAAAGCTCAGCGCTTCTATCGCGCACATTGGGGCCTGTTGTTTTGTCCTCAACTCTACAGACACAATTAAAGTCCTCTAGAACCACAACATTTCGTTCTGTCTTTAAAAAATGTCGCAGTTTCGCCCGAAAGGCGAAGCATCGATTGCGAAAGCAAGTTAGTAGAGAGCTATTCGGAGTAGGGATAGTGGTTTTATCGGCTGCATAAACTTGGGCACATTCGCTTACTAACTGAATTAACAATCGTGGTGTCAACGCGCACAAGCAAACATGAATAGATCACACTGAATGACCGCAGCCAACGACTGTCAAAACGCCACAGCGGGCGAAGGCTCGCGCGGTCTATCGCTTCAACGGAAACCGAGCTGCGAATGCACAGCGCATACAAAGGTCAGAGCCGTGTGGAGATAAGAGATGGTGCGAGCGACCGCCAACGCAGGGCGAAGTGCAGAGGAGTTGTACAGGGGAGAAGTAGTTGGCAGAGGATAAGCTGCCCCCCCTCCCCCCCCCCCTTCTTCCCACGCTGCCTTCCCGCTTTCGTGGTTTCGCGTGGGAGATTGAGTGGCAAGATACGCCTTTGGTGCCGGAGCACAGCGTCGCCTCGCCTCCCTCCCTCCCATACCCCCACGGCCTTTCGCGCGACGGTCGCGTTTGCTTTCCGCCGTGCGTTCGCTCTCCGTGATAGCGCGCGGGGGAGTTCGCCCTCCGTGATAGCGCGCGTCCCCCGCACGCTTTCGCTCGCGCATACGGCACGCGGCGGCGATTTTATCGCCCTTGGAATCTATACAGAACCTCACGGCGACGGCGACGCCGACGGAAGAAATCCGGTTGAAGTGTCCATATAATTGCTATCGCAATAAAACCCGTCAGCATACCTAAAAAAATTTACGTTCATGCATTTTGTTTGGTGCGTAAATGCACACAGCACGCCACTGTAATCCAGAAAAAATAAAATCACATGCAACCAGTCTCCCACTATCGCAGGCGGACATTTTTTAACTCTTTGTTTGGTCACAGTTACCATTGATGAAAAACGAAAGTTGTGAAGTTTAACTGGTTCCTATGGAAGTTTAATGAGAAACTACTGCAAGATGAATTATTTGTCCCAAGAGCCAAAGTATGTCTTTCAAATGCCCTGCATACTGAAAGTAACAGTTTCATAGTAGTGTGGGAACAGTTTAAATGTGATATAAAAATTGCTGCCAGTGATAGAGTGTGTGTATTACGTCACAAGGACACCAGCTGCGGAACTATACTGAACAGCAAAGAATGAAATAACAAAACAACAGAAGTGATCACGACATTTCAAAGTGCTGAACATTGATCCTTGAACCCATGTAAGAATACCTGATTCTCTGAACGCGGTGTTATAAGGGGAAATTTGCCAGCGTACTATTCGTCTGTAGCGGTCGGAAATAGCACAGAGATTATTAATGACGTTTTGTTATAATGTCAAAGCACCCATATAGAGGTAAATAAGGAGGTCGCCAACCTGTCGAAGGTCATGAGTTTAAAGATGGTAGGAGAAAGGTAATTGAACCGGCATTTGAAAGAGTAAATAACGTCTGGAGTGATAGGGAGTGAAAGGATGCTTCACGTTCGTTTACTTCTATCACCTTGATCTAGTAGCACAGGCAAGCTATCTAGGTAGCGGCTAATAAATAGAACACTTTTGATATCAATCTATGTGATCTCACACTTTTTATCTCACATATTTTCGACCACATGAGAAGGAGAAATTGTACACTAAATTCTTACTGCAGTCCACAAAGGGATTCCTGTGTCTGACGTTGCATTCTTGTTTCTCTTTTCAGGGGACATGCTAACTTGTACAACCCTGACAACATATTTCAGGCAGAAAACACAACACAAACACCTTCTCACTGGCCGTAATGTTGGACAAACTGGTAGGTGTCTCAACGTGCGTCATCAACAGCGCAATCAAAAAGTTCAATAGAGCAGCAGGGATGGCTTTTTGGTACTGCATTGCTGTGAATGTGGTTCCACTCCCCTCTCGTATGACGCCGTAGCGATCGCAAGACGTGCACGTGACCAACAAGAATTGTAATAGAAGCCGCGGCTACAGCAAATGCAAGAACTGTTGGTAAGCCCTACATAAATAGCTATGTAGGCAAAGAGATATCTTGTTTGGGAAGCGTGGTGAAGGGGTGCGCGCAAGCAAATTTAACGTTGTTGGCTTTGTTGCGATAAATGGTGTGTCAATTTCGAGTCTGAGTGACTGTAAATGCGCGTGTCCAGGCGTGTAAACGTGTGCTGTTAGGAAAAATGCAGCAAACCATAATACCTTTTGCCTTACACTATCTCTCTATTAGTGACCACTGCTTCTCAAACTAATGACAGTGTGGAACCAATGTAATCAGTAGAGCATGAGTAGAGCACCCCTGACAAAGAAACAAAGCGCTTATGTTTAGTGAGAAGAAGAAACGACGCTTTAATTTTAATACTGAAATGAATGTATCATTTTCTTCTGTTTGAAAATATTTATCGTCTGATATAAATGGCAGAAGCTTCCAAAATTTTTTTTGCTCGAAGCAGAGATTAATTTCCATTTGGCATGCGTATATACCATTAAACTTTCATATAAGGACCATTACTGAAGAGCCGAGTACTAGAATGTGCGATGCTGTTCTCGAAGAGTCTGCATTTGTAAACAGAGCAGTGTCACTGCTCCGAAGATACACTTTTATAGAAAGGTTACGAAAAATTATTTTGCTCTTTAAAGCAAATTGGTCTCAGACAGACGTGCTTTTAGTTTACATTTGCCCTTTGAGTTGATGGCACGAATTCTTTACAGAGTATAAAAAAAGTCGCTGTTTCGCCCGAAAGACGAAGCATCGATTGTGATAGCAAATTAGCAGAGAGCCATATGAAGTAAGGATAGTATACATTTATCGGCCGTATCGACTTGTGAACATTCGCTTGTGAGCTAAATTAACAAGCATGGTGTCAGCGCGCACAGCAAACATGAACACATCACACTCGATGACCGCGGACGCTCGCTGTCAAAACGCTGGCGTGAGGAAACGCGGCAGCAGCAGCGAACGAAATGACCTTCGTGTTGTCTGTCGCTTCAACGCAAATTGACCGTCGAGAAAGCATAGCACGCACAAAGCTACGAGCTGCCGACGCACCTAGACTCTGCCCCCAACACAGATTGCTCTCAAGATACGGCCGCTCGAATGCGCGCAGCCGCCGCATACGCAGTGGCAGCCGGCGTAGAATGCCGCCCCCTCCTCCCATCCTCCCACCTGTCACGTGGCGTTCCTGTCAGGCCGTGCTGGCAGGCCACGACGAAGCGGAGCATGCGAGACAACAACCACACTCCTTCAGAACCAAACGCCAAGTGTGGTATTTTTCACGCGCCACCTTGCTCGTGCCCGCAGGGCACTACTGTTTAGTTGTTATGTGGCGCCCACTACGTCTCCCCCCCCCCCCCCCCCCCAAGTCACAAATTCATGCGGTCAGGTGGAACTACACGATGGCCGCTACGGGTGCCCACAACACTGTCACCAACATCACGTGAAGGAGCACATGCTGCCGTCAGAGGGGGTTGCTCAGGTGTTGCTGCAACTTATATTGGGCAGCGAGGTTGATTCAATGGGGTCCTTGATGACATTAGCACGAAGGGAACTAGTCTGCGATTTCGCTGCATAAATGTTCCGTGCTCTGTCTCGACTACAAATGACCTTGGACGCTGAGCATGGCTAAAAAATGTGGCGCGAACCTAATCTGGCTGAATCCAAACCTCTTCGCCCACTTGCAGTGACGGCAATTCGCTGGCCCGATGACGTCGGTTGCAGTCTTGAGCAGTCTTTTTCTTGTAAGGTTCATCTCTGACTGCTGCCTCCTCCCTTACTGGCCAGTGTGGACGAAGCTGCTCATCCGTATTTGGGACTCGAGTCCTCAATCTTCTTCCCATAAGAAGTTGAGCAGGGCTAAAGCCACTCACCCCAGTTGTGTCTCTGTCGCTGAGGAGGGCCATGTCAGGATCTTTCGCCTTACGGAAGAAGTCTTTCACAGTGCGGATCATTCTTTCCGCCTCTCCATTAGACAATGGACAAAGAATTATTGTTTCTCCGTGCCATTAGACTGAGGACAAAAGGGGCTACTGGTGATATGGTCGAAGCGATCATCATCATCATCATCATAATCAGCCTATATGTCTACTGGAGGACGAAGGCCTCTCCCTGCCTGTCTTGCGCTAGCTGATTCCAACTGGCATCTACAAATTTCCTAGCTTCATCACTCCACCTAGTTTTCTGCCGTTCTCGACTGCGCTTCTCTTCTCTTGGTATCCATTCGGTAACTCTTGGTATCCATTCTGGAACTCTCGGTATCCATTCTGTAACTCTTGGTATCCATTCATTTGCTGCCACAGGAGGCAGCAAATGCGGCGAATTCGCGTGAAGAGAAGGGTAGACCATTGTCCGACCTTACCTGTTGCGGTAGGCTGTGTCGCGCAAACAGGCTCTTCAGCACATCAATGACCACTTGAGCTATTGTGCTTTTTAGTGTCACCACGTCCGGGAACCGGGAAAAATAGTCTACAGCCATTAAGAAGGTTTGATCGTTAAGGTGAAACAAGTTCAGGCCCAGATGTTCCCAGAGACGGCCCGGGAGGTTGGTAGGGAGGAGCGGTTCCGCTATATTCACTCGCGTAAGGGCGCATTTTTCCCAACTTGCGACGAGTGAGGTGATCCCAGCGGCAATGCTCGGCTACCATACAGATTCACGAGCGAGAGCCTTTGTGCGACTTATGCCTTGAAGTCCTTCGTGCAGAAGCATCAAGATGGCTGGCCTCAGTGACGAAGGGATAATGAGGCGAGTGCCCTTGGGAAGAAGGCCATCCCAAACGGAAAGCTCATCCTTCACTGATACATACTTTGCTACGTGAGGAGGCACCTTTGACTTGTTTGGCCAGCCGTGCTGGCAGAACGACATCAGCGCGCGGCATTCTCCGTCACAGCTTTGAGCTTTCCTGATATCCTGTGTTTTCACAGGCAGCACATCTGAAGCGGAAGCCACGACTTCTGTAGCGAAAAGTTCCACAGTGTTCACTGGATGCACCTTTGGAGGGGTGCTAGACAAAGCATCAGCCGTAGCCACCAATTTTCCGGGAACGTACATCATCTGAAACTGATAGGGCATTGTCTTTAGCCTGAATCTTTGCACCCTCAGAGGAAGCGCATCAAGTTCCATCTTGCCAAACAATGACGCGAGAGGAAGGTGATCCGTTTTTACACTAAAGGTGATGCCTCTGATGAACTTGCCAAACCTCTGGATGGCCCACGCTGTAGCCAAGGCCTCTTTTTTCCGTTTGGCTGTATCTTTGTTCTGTGGGGGTCATTGACCTTGAGGCAAAGGCTGCTGGCCTGCGTTCACCACCTGGTTGGGATTGCAACAGGACTGCTCCAAGTCCAAATTAGCTGGCCTCAGCCGATACTGTTATGGCATAAGATGGGTGGTACTTGGCCAAGCAGCGATCGGACGTCAGAAGTTCCTTGATTTTTGTGAATGCTGCTTCCTGTTCATGCTGCCAAGTCCAACTGGTATTCTTGTATAGAAGGGTGCGCATCGGTGCAGTGGTTTCCGAGACATGCGATATAAACCTGGCAAGATGATTTACCACCCCGAGTAGACGTCTGACACCGGCAAGGTCTGTAGGAGATGTCATTGCATCGACTGCTTCAGTCTTGCCTGGATGCGTTGTGATGAGACAATAACGCCAAGGAATGATACTTCGGAGACTCCAAAGCAACACTTCTCTTGGTTTAAAGTGATGCCTGCAGTTGAAAGACGAGTCAACCCTTGCTCAAGCCTTCTTTCAGGTTTCTGCTTTGTGCGACTAAACACAAGAACATCATCAATCATATTAACAACACTATCCTGACCTTCGAGAATCCGCGCCATTTGTTTTTGAAAATACTCAGGGGCAAACGTGATACCGAAGGGAAGTCGGCAGAAACAATAGCGACCGAAAGGCGTGATGAAAGTTGTCAGTTCTTGAGAGTTCGCCGACAACTTGACTTGGCGAAAGCCTGCAGTCGCATCCAGCTTCGAAATAGCGACTGCATCGCCGAGGAGACCAAGGATTTGTTCGACGGTAGGCAGAATGTGACGATCTCACCTGGTTCAGTCGAGTGAGGTCAACCCACAAACGATACTTTCCATTCTGCTTTGGTACCACTACTAGCCCAGCACACCACGGAGTTGGCTTATCAATACGACGAATGACGCCGTCGCCTTCAAGTTTATCCAGTTCTTGATGAACGACTTCACGCAGCGGGATAGGTATCCGTCGAGGAGCACTGAGTGAGAATGATACAGCGCCTTGCTTTAAGCGAATTGTGTACTCATCTCGGAGTGTGCCGAGGCCACGGAACAGTTCGGCATGAAGTGTTGGTTCAGGAGTGTTCACGACACCGAGGAATTTGACGACCTCAAGGGCCTGGATAGCTGGTAGACCCAGTAGTGGTAGAGAAAGAGATCCAATGACGTAGAGACGCTGAGAGCCTGTCTTCCCTGGCCAAAATAGATTTGATAGGTATACGAGCCCCGCACACGGAGAGGTTGTCCTCAGGCTCCTGTCAAAACTGCATCAACATTGTCGAGCTCGGCCGGGACTCCAGGCAAGTCACTTGGGACTGCGGAAACCTCAGCTCCTAAGTCTACTTTGAATTTAGTAGTGTAATTGCCCACTGTGACGTCCACGAACTTGGCTTTTGCAGATGACTCCAGAGCGTGCAACTCGATGCCACTGAGTTGGACGTGCTTCAACTTTTTGGAGCGACAAACGTCTGCAAAATGGCCGTTCACGTCGCAAAAATTGCATGCCGAGTTCCGTGCTTGGTACTCTGAGCGTTCGTGAAACGCGCGACCGCAGTAGGGTCAAACCGCAGCTTACGCTCCCTCAGACCCACGCACTCCACCCCGGAAGCAATTCAGTCCCAATTAAAAATTAATCCACTCCCCAAGAACGTCCAGCCCGTCCACCACCCAGCTCGGCGAGAAGCCATGGCCACGGCGCTACACGAACACTATCACGCGAATAACAGTGCAGTCTATGTGGACGCCGCAGAATATGCCACTCACCAAGCCTATGCCCTGAGCATGGTTTCCAACACACTCCACCCAATAGTTTCTGGTTCGACCAAAGCTCCATCCTCCCTAGAGGCGGAGGAAGCCGCAATCGCCTTGGCAATCTCCTCAATCACTGCCACACTATTATTTAGTGATTCAAAAACAGCAATCCGGAATTTTGCACGAGCCCGTATTCACACACCTGCTTTCAAAATTCTCAATTCTATTCAACCCCCGACCAGATTAATTCAACTCCTATGGGTACCTGCTCATGCGGGCAACCCTGGGAATGAAGCAGCCCACAACATAGCTCGAGCGCACGTCAACCGAGCAGGGCCAGCTACAGACCCAGGCAGTGTACGCGAACGCATGGTTACCTACAACGAAATTTCTCTCCACTATAGGGAGCAACGGCTGCAGTATCCACTACCCCACAAATCCCTCTCTAAACTTGAGCAGGTGGCCTGGCGCCAGCTCCAATCCCGTACCTTTCTATCCCCAGCTCACCTTGCCCTTATCCACGCCGGCCTTTTCTCCCCTGAATGCACCCTCTGCGGTGCACCCAGAGCAGACTTTCACCATATCATCTACATTTGGTCTTAGCTCCAGCCACCTTCCGAATGGCAACTCACGGACATAGAGCGATGGGAGGTCGTGGTGTCCAGCTCGGACCCGGCCGCACAAAAGCAGCTGGTGGGCTGGGCTCTAAGAGTCGCTTAGAGCCATAAGCTCCCGGCCACCCTACGCGATATCGAGCCAACCCATCAATAGGCTGTAAACATAAGGCTCAAGAATTAATAAATGTTTTAACCACCACCAACCACCGCAGCTTCACGGTTGCAGCGTTCCGTCTTCGCGTCCATTGAGCGAGCTGTTCTGGCGTCCACACGCGGTCGTGAAGGGAACTTTCGAGCTTTTGCGGCATCAGTATTGACCGGGGCTTGCGAAGTAGCCTACGCGAGTGAGCGTTCCTTATCAGCGTCCTTGGACTGACGAGCTTGCGTCCAAGCTTCTTTGAGAGTGAGCTCCGGGGAACCGCACAGCTGTTCTGAGAGATACGTATCTCGCAAGCCGACAACGAACCTGTCGCGAACCCAGCGTTCTTCCACTGCCGATGACGGGTAGTTGCATCGTTTTACTTACTTGCGGAGTTCGGGGTAAAACGTGTCGATGCTCTTGCCAGGTTGTTGCACACTTATGAAAGTGGTACGACTCGTAGAGTTTATTAGCAGAATGCATGAAGTGCTCGGTGAAGCATTTGACAACAGCATCGTAGGACGCTAAGGACTCTGCGTCGAGTGAAAAAGTGTCCAGGAGCGGACGAGCGTCCGAGCCCATGCAGTGAAGTAGCGTACGTACATGGACGTCTTGCGAAGCTTTCTGTAGTCCGGAGGCAGTAGCATAATCTTGGAAGCGAGAGTTCCACGAGAACCAACTTGCAGGGGTCGAGAAGTCGAGCGCGTCCGGTGGCTGAAGAGCGATGCCTAGCCACTGCGTCAATTGAGCGCTTTCTCCGAGGGGCATGCTGTCGTTGACGTTCGTTCAGAGACCGAAGTTTTTCGAAAGTACCCCACTTCTGACACCATGTCGCGTCTCATTCCTGTCAGGCCATGCTGGCAGGCCACGACGGGGCTGAGCATGCGAGACGATAACCACACTCCTGCAGAACCAAACGCCAAGTGTTTATTTTTCACGCGCCACCTTACTCATGTCTAGAGGGTACCACTGTTTAGCTGATATGTGGTGACCACTACACCACCGATGGCTCGCGCGTGAAGGAAGACAATGCGCTTCCTGCACGCTCCCCCCCCCCCCTTTCGCGCGGGCGAGACTGAGCCGCGATCGTCGGAACCCTCGCACGCTTTCACTCGCACATGCATCGTAGGGCTCGCGGCGACGGTGTTATCGCCCTTGGGCTTTATACGGAACCTCACGGCGACGCCGACGGTGACGACGAGGGCGAAAATGCGCCTCGCGTGTCCATATAATTGCTATCGCAATAAATACTTGGGCATCGACCACGTGAAGCAGTCTTTACTCAGTGATCACGCGCGCGAGGAGCGCCAGCAGTGTCCGCCAGCTGACGATCCGCGTGAGTGGGCGCTACTCAAACTTCTCGGTGGGAATTGCAACGATTGCGCAGAAAAAGACCCTAATAGGCGTTGTTGTTTAATCTGCGTGCCAGAGGAGTACACAGTCTCGCGCGACACTATCTTAAAATCGCGTGATAAATATTTTCTTCGAAATAGAATAAAATGCTGGTAGTGTCATTTGTGATCATGGTCATACACGTGACTGACATCAGGTTGAAGCAACGCGCACAGCCAGGTTGCAGGCTACTCTGTGCACATTTTTAAGATCGTCAAGACCATTTCCGAGTGTAAAGATATAGAATCATCATCTTTGCACACCACCACACAGCAGTCTCTAAAACCATACTGTGTTTTAAAGGTGAAATAATGTATCCGCATTTCCGCGCACTCTAGTTTTTTCATTGTTATGTTTCTCTTGACATTTCTATACACATTCCCTCACGTAGCGGAGCAAAGCAGATTACTTCTTGACTTACGCTCCCTAGTTCCTTTTTGCCCTATCTATCTCTCTTTTTCTCCCTATAACTCTAGCCGTATAAAGCCGAGACCCTGCTAACGACAGTGAAGTCGACAAAATCAGTGGAAGATTACTTCCTGCATGTATGATGTTAGCTCTGATATTAACATTAAGCGCTGACATTTATTGGAGAGCAAACGAGGTGCTGGAGTTCTTTTATATTAGTATCGCGACAAACATTTATCGCCTGATATTTAAATGACGAGAGTTTCCAAAAATATTTTTGCTCCAAGCAGCGTTTGATTTTTCGTTGACATGTGTATTTCTGACCTTATACCCTGATATATTTATGACCTCGTATAAGGACAGCTGTTAAAGTTCAGAGTACCAAGAATTTGCGTTGGAGTTCTCGGAAAAGTATGCATTTGCAAACAAAGGTGTGTTACTGCCGCGAAGGGCTTTCTTAATAGCTTCCCGCGGCTCACAGGTGGATGAAATTGGTCCCTTTCGTGGTACATGTCACATCACTAAACCATCCCTTCGAAACATCGTCTATCGGCCTCTCCAAGATAATCTCAATTGTTTTTCGCCACGTCCCGAAAAGCAATCACACTTTTGTGTTATCCCATGCACAGGGGCGTAGCCAGGAGCGGGGGGGGGGGGGGGGGGGGCTGATTGATGAGGCGTCAGCCCCCCCCCCCCCCCCCCCCCCCCCGGAATGTTTTCGTACCGGCATGCACCGCCGACCAAAACTACAACCGACGCCAGGAATCATTCTGCATTCTGTCTACCATGTCTTTTTCACGCTCGAAAAGACATTTCGGCAAAAACATTGCGAACTCGGGCTGGATTTCGTAGCAACGCCCTTGCACCTGGGGTCACGTAACGCAAGGAGACCCATCCGCGCAAAAACTTTCGAGGGCTTTTCGACAGCGAGCGGGCGTGTTTCGGCATCTCGCAGCGGCCGCGGAATCTACGGAGCGCATGGATCTCAATTACGAAACGTTATGGGTATAAAGTTCTCATAGACTTTTTACGCGAAAGGTGCACTGATATTTCCAAAGGCGTCCTTTAAAAGATTTTCAATTCTGGAACTTTATTGGGTTAATGCTCTTATAAACTTGGGCCAACATGCGTGCACTGGAGCCCTCGTGTCCAAGCCGTTCCAGAAATGAAAGCACGTGCTCGCAATCTTCCACACACACGAAAATACTTAATATCACCGTGACTGTGAGCTAGCAGCTGATTATTTTCTCCAAACATTTTCAGGAAGCGTGCCCAATGTGATCGAATAGCTGGACCAGGGCAGGCAAAGTAAAATATGAGAAAACAGACAAAAGTAAATGGCTTATTATTGAGGAAATTCTTTTTGCGGGCGACAACGTCTGGCTCTGCGTGGCCACAGGGACAGTGGCGCTATATATATGGATTTAAGCAAAGCCCCGACTGAAAATATTGATATTTTCAGAGCGCTTCTTCACATGCGAGCCGATTGTGGAGATGCATATCTGAAGAACAATTTGGAAAGTTGCCCTAGTAATGCTTCGTATTTAAGCCCAGATGCACAAAACCAAATTATAGAAATTTGTGGTGAAATTATCAAAGAAAGCCTAGTTGCAAAAGCAGGCTGCTTCTCCATACTTCCTGATGAAACGACGGACGTCGCTGGAATCGAACAGCCTACTGTTTGTGCAAGGTACCTAAACAAGGATGCCAACGACATCGAAGGAGTGTTTTAGGTTTTAGCACCGGAATAGATTGCGACTGCAGGTTCTATATAAATGTGTATAAACTGCTGCAGATTCTAGTCAACCTTCCAGTGACCACTGCCAGCGCAGAGAGGATATTTTTTAACAAGAGTTTACTAAAAAACTACTTACGCTCTACAATGCCGGTGGAACGTACGCATGGTTAGGCTGGCGCTTCCACAGAGACGTCGGCATCAACGTGTCCGAAGTCATTGACCGTTTCGCTCAACTTCCCCGCCGACAGAAGTTTCTCCTTTAGATAGCGAAGCAACAAAAAATCAATGCAAGTAACAATCTCAGTTCCTTCAGGTCCATAAGCTCGTAATTATGAAAACGTATGACTGTTCGTTAGCTTTTAAAACCGCAGAAATTTCAGCCGTTTAGTCTAGCAGTTAGCATCATGATCAAAATTATCATGCGAATACGAAAATTACGAGGACACCAATAACCAATTTTGACCGACCTTGCTCACTGAAAGCTCGGCCCACGTGGCGTTTGCCAAAAACACACTCGGATATTGGGTAGTTAGTTCAACTTGCCGCATCATCTGTGGCTTTCGTTTGTCCTTTTCTTTCCTTTTTAGCTACCTGATTTTATTTTTTTTTTTTTTTTGAAGCGAAGCAATACCGTCCTTTAATTTTGGGTGCAGAATAATTGTTGCCGCTGTGCAGGCAGGTAAATTACACATTTTCGTACTGATTTCTGCATTATCCCTCTATTATTCTACCCACATGGCGCTCTCGCGACCGCCGGATGGCCCGAGTACATATCACGATTTCTGCGATCATAGTTTTGTTCTTGCCTAGAACATCTGTCTTTCTGTGCGCAAAGTTTACTATCTGTGACTGCGCAACATGTTTATTTGTCTTGTTTGACGCATTATATACAGTCACGTTTGCTTAAATACGTAGATTTATTGGAGACTTAGGCGTATATTAAATATCTTGTTGCGAGGTTTTGTGTATACAAGCAGTCAACTTTGTTTCCAGCGACTCTTTTTTGCCCTTTAGCGAGTTGTATCTGGAGTGTGTATATTCCATTCTATCTTCGCATTTCTAATGTATATCTTGCAGAACACCTGCTTTTATATGTACTCATTGTTGTGACTATAATTTTGGTTCAATTAGTCACAATACACAACCGGTAACTGCTGCTCCTGCGCAATCTATTGCAATGAAGGACAGCGTCATTGAGGTTTTTTCCTGGCCATTGCATATGTGCGAAAATGTAAACAAGGTTCTTGAATGACAAATATTCATCACAATATTTGTCCTCAACTTATTCATTTCATGGCCTTTACGTTTTTCATATCAGCTGCATGCACTACCTTGCTGGTTTCGAACTGATATAGTTCTAAAGTTCGTGTGATATTTTCTTTACTTATTATATAGACAAAAAAAGCGGCAGCATTGATATCAGTTATTTCTTCCACAGTTTTTGGGACATACGAATATATTTTTATGAGAAAATACATATTTTACTTGAGAGTGCGTAGCATTCAATAATACGTTTGCAGCATGTAATATACAATGGCATTGGCAATGCAGGTATTATTCATGTATTTGATACCTCGACAAATTCTATAAGGAGGAGGCCTGAGCCCCCCCTCCCCGAACAAAATTTCTGGCTACGCCACTGCCCATGCAGGCTGTTACACATTACACGGTTACCAGGCGCACTTCCACAAGTGAATAGTAATGAACAATTTATTGTGTCTGTTTATTTCCAAATGGGATGACACGTGGAACATTTCTTTTCAGTAGTGAGGAGCGCACTATCGCTTTTACGTTTCAGATTTATTGGACTGAAATGCAAATTGCAATACTGGTTGTCGCAGTAATGGTTACCGCAGCAGGGGGCAGCACGACACGCCACCTATTCTTTGAAAACCCTCACATGACACTCCATTAATTTGGCTTTTGTCTCCTCAACTTCCTCCTCGTTGTTCTGCAACAAAGAAGAAAGCACGCATTTCCTTAGACTGCCACACCAACAAGTTTTCTGCGACCGTACATTTGCAACTCGCGCCTATTGACCAAAATTTTTAACAGCAGAGCTGTTATTAGTCGAGCATGCGCCGTCGATGACAGCGCCGCCACGCAAGAGCAGAGCCGGAGAGGTCATGCGACCCGGGAGGAGAGGAGCCGACCAATCGGAGCGCGCGCCGGGGAGGAGGGGGAGAGGCGCAGGGGTTTAATAACAGATAGACGGTCAGTAGACGCCGCTCGGCGCGAGTGGCGTCCACCGACCAAACATACATTACGGCGGGCTATTATTACGGTATCCGCTATTAATATCTCAAAACTAGGTGTCCCTTTTTATTGCGATAGCAATTATATGGACACTCCAAAGCAGATTTCTGCCGTCGGCGTCGCCGTCGCCGTTGCCGTCGCCGTCGCCGTCGCCGTGAGGTTCCGTATGACGTCAATGGAGATGAAATCGTCGCCGCGCGCCGCCGAACGCTGTATGTGCGAGTGAAAGGGCGCGAGGGACGCGCGCTTTCACGGGGAGTGAACGCACGGCGGAGAACAAACGCGCGTTCTGTGCCGTGCTAGCACCCCTTAAGGGCTGCAGAAGTAGGCGTCTCTTTCCTCCTTTACAATCACCATATATGTAGAGCAAACGCGCCTTCTTCTGACGCACGAAAGGCCGTGAGGGGGGGGGGGGGGGCAGGGAAGGGAGGCGACGTTTAGCTGCGGCACCAAGTGCCTATTTATATCAGAGGCTCCGGCAACAGTCACCAACGCCGCACGCATTTTGTGCGAACGCGGGCAAAACGCCGACGGCGTCGACAACAGTGCTGTGTGTTGGCGGTGCTGCTGCATGTCCAAGTTTGTACAGCGGATAAAACTACTATCCTTACTCCGTATAGCTCTCTACTAAGTTGCTATCGCAATTGATGCTTCGCCTTTCGGGTGAAACTGCGACAACTTTTTTGCACACGACGATGACCTTACTAAACTCAGGGTCCCTTTTTAACGACGATCACCTTATTAAAAAGTAAGGCCATCGTCAGTATAATGTCGTCATCAGACAACGTCATTACGCCAGAGGCTGTAATGCAAAGACAATTGCCCACATGACCTCCAAAACGGAGAGTATGCTCCGGCTCATCTCTAGAGTCTCGAATAGAAAAGGGAGACTCGGAGAGGACAGTCTTCTCAGGATATATCACGCGTTCCTGATGAGTCACATCATTTATGTGGCATCTGTCCTAAATTAGACTAAGACAGAAAGGAACAAAATAGACACGCTCTTGCGCAAGAGCATTAAAAGAGTACTGGGATTACCAGTCAGCACTAGTACAGAGAAGCTTATGCAGCTGGGCATGCATAATACCGTCTAGGAGATGATAGAGGCCCAAAGAACAGCATAAATTCTCAGGCTATCTACATCCAAAGCCGCGAGACGTTTACTATAGTCAGTCAACTTAGCTCCAAGCTTAATCAACGACCATGAGGAATCCCTTTCGGAAACAATCCCGGCGTTATTCGCTGTTATTCCTTTTCCTAGGAATATTCACCCACAGTATAACATTGGGGGACGCAAGGCTCGCGCCCGGGCTATTTTAAAGACAGTCGCAGATAGTCCAAGCTTGGCAGAATGAAGAAGCGGCCCAATATGGACAGAAAAGCAACTTTTTTCGGCAGTAGTTGATACGAACGATAAACTCATCAACGCGGCTTCTGTCCGTCATATCTCCGTCGATGTAGCAGAACAGATAACCATAGCTTTGGCAATGAGGGACCCTGTGCGTCCCAATATATACACAGACTCTCGTGCGGCCATACGTGCCTTTGCATCGGGTTCCATCACCCGAGAGGCTGCGGCCATCCTCAGAAATAGTGTGGTTACTGGTTTTCACTCCAATGCGTGGTTTACAGCCCACATGGGTCCGAATATTCTTATAAATCTCCCAAACCCCAATGAGCTTGCTCATAACCATGCGCGAGATCTTACCCGCCGTGGCGGTATGGAAGCTTATGGGAGGCCGGACGAAATTCAGCACAGCGACGCATTACTTACTTTCCACGAAATAGTTTCTCGCTACCAGTTAGAGCGGAGGAGTTTTCCACTACCTCATCCTAAGCTTAACAGGTCTCAATCGTCAACTTTTAGAATGCTCCAAACGGGGTCCTTTCCTTCGAGTGGCTTTCTAAGTCGCATCGACCCAAATATAGAACCACACTGTCCAGATTGTGGTGTGCATTTCTGTACATTGGCTCACATGCTGTTGGAATGCTCTGCGTTACGTAACGCACCGTTAAACAAAGAAGTGGACTGGGACAATGCCCTTAAGAGCAGCGTACTCTCAATCCAACTCCAGGCTGTCCAGAGGCCCTGCGTAAGGGCAGAGGACCACGGTCTTCCTGCCCCTACGTGGACGCGGCCAGCGACTGCTATGGATTTCCCACAGGGGGTCCCCACGTAGTTTCTCAGGACCAAATAAAGTTCATGTCTGTCTGTCTGCTTTATCACAGTACTCGGCTTTGCACAAAACACAATTACAAAACTTTTTAGCATGTCGCGAGATGATATGGTTTTTTTTTCTTAAGAAATCGGTGTTCACTCATAAATTGTGGTAAAGCTTTCAACTTCTCGACTCGGCCTCTTAACGTCGTGCATCTCAAACGTACATTACGGCGGGGTATTATTACGGTATCCGCTATTAAAAGCTCTATAAACTGGGTGTCCCTTTTTGCACACGACGATGACCATACTAAACTGAGTGCCTCTTTTTAACGACGGTGACCTTACTAAAAAAGTAATACCATCGTCATTATAATGCCGTCATCAGACAACGTCCTCACTCTAACCTTCACCCGCACGTCACCCCACGGCGTATGACGTGGGACTGGAACTCATGCCTTTCCGGCAGAGTGAAATTTAGCAGCCGTACGCGCCAACAGCTCCGCAATCAGATATCTTCGGAGCTCAGCAGTTCGTTTGGTGCTTGTATACGCCACACAGACTTCAAGTGTGAAAGTGTCTGGGTGTGTACTTCCGAGGCGACAGCAGGTGATGCTCTAGAGCATAGCAAGACGGCATTGCGCGCATTGCAAAGTCGTTTTCCGCAAGCTGTTCCTGTGGCTGCAGGCTATTGTTGAGCATGCGCATGACGACGAAGCGAATTACAACACGTGGGATGAACCCTCGCTCGCAGCTGCAGTGCCTCCTGCGAGGAGAAAAACGCTTAGGCTTTTGTTTTAATCTTCCGCAGTATTTGCGGCGAACATCGCTCTTATATTTTACATACACAATTGTCACTATGTTATCTACGCAGCTCCATTCCCTTTTTGTAGTTTAGAAACCTGCTGACGGGCCCTTTAATACGGACATATATTAAAGTGAATTTATGGGCTTTTACCTGCCAAAACCACTATCTGATTATGAGGCACGCCGTAGTGGGCGGCTGCGGAATAATGTGGACCGCCTGAGGTTCTTTAACGTGCACCTAAATCTAAGTGCACGGGTGTTTTCGCAATTCGCCCCCTTCGAGATGCGGCTGCCGCTGGCCGGTATTTGATCCCACGACCTCGTGCTTAGCAGCCCAACACCGTAGCCACTAAGCAAGCACGGCGGGTTACGGACATTTATGTACGGCCTTTACAGCTAGCTTCATTCCCGTTGGTCACATTTCACACTCTTTCACAAATTCACCTACACAGTCGCAAGTCTATCGCAAAGAAAAAGACAGCGTTTCATAAACCGACTCATAATCATAATGCGAGTCTTAGTCCACACAGCTTACGTTACGTTGAACCGACGAGTCATGAAAGCGCGTTCTTAAAACTAACAAATACAGACAAGATTTACAGCACGCTTGGTCACTGCGAAACAACTAATGTTGTGGTGCAGACTACATACAGATTCGGCCTTTCAAATGCGTTTTGGATATTCTCTGTCGTGGCTGTAAACACGTATATAATCTTTCTTTCGAGCATGGTCAGTTTCTCAGACGCATTCAGATAGGAAAAATATAACGGTTGTTTTTAAAGGTGGTGACGCAAGCAATCTATCCTACTGCAGACCTATTTCTGCCTTGCCAGTCTTTTTGAAGGCCCCAGAAAAATTAGTTCATAATAATATGAGATTGTTTTGTCAGAAACCTGGTATAGTCACGGCCTGTCAGTTTGGGTTTAGATAGAGTTGTTCAAGTGAGACCGCAGTCCAAAAGCAAAAAAAAAAAAAAAAAACACACATTTTGCAGGCATTAAATGCACCATGCTAACTCATGGCATTCTTGTGGATTTTCCTAGGCTGTTGGACCGCATTATTAATGTTACGTTTCTATAAAAGCAGGATATTCATGGCTGCAGAGGTGTACCTGTGTCAATCATTGAATCTCAACTGGAATTTTGCCAGTAGGCAGTTGGTAGAGATTACCAAATGTCCTGTCTAAAAGCGATTAAAACCGGAGTTCCACAAGGAAGCATCCTTGGTCCTATTCAATATTTACATCAATTCGATTGGTAACGTGGATAAAGTATGCAATTTATAATTAATAAGTATGCAGTAAAAAATTATTTTGCAATTAATAAATTATGCACCTGACACCACCTTCTTATTCCATTTTAACGATACCAGCTAACCGGTTGATCAAGCCAAAGATGTACAACTTTCAAGAGTGTGAGTGCACTAAAAAAGTTGTCGCAGTTTCACCTAAAAGGCGAAGCATCAATTTCGATAGCCAATTTGTAGAGAGCTATACAGAGTAATGATATTAGCTTTATCAGCTGTATAAACTTGGACATGCAGCAGCACCGGCAACACGCAGAACTGCTGTCGACGCCGTCGGCGTTTTCACCGCGTTCGCTCAAAATGCGTGCGGCGTTGGTGACTGTTGCCGGAGCCTCTTATATAAATAGGCACTTGGTGCTGCAGTTAAACGTCGCCTCCCTTCCCTCCCCCTCCCCCCCTCCCCCACGGCCTCTCGCGCATCGGAAGAAGGCGCGTTTGTTCTACATATATGGTGATTGTAAAGGAGGAAAGAGACGCCTACTTCTGCAGCCCTTAAGGGAGCACGGCGCAGAACGCGCGTTTGTCCTCCGCCGTGCGTTCACTCCCCGTGAAAGCGCGCGCCCCTCGCGCCCTTTCACTCGCACATAGAGCGTTCGGCGCGCGGCGACGATTTCATCTCCATTGACGTCATACGGAACCTCACGGCGACGGCGACGGCAGAAATCTGCTTTTGAGTGACCATATAATTGCTATCGCAATAATTACTCTCTGTAAGCACAAGTAAAACTAAACCTGTGCTGTTTAAACCAAAGAATCAGCGGTATATCCTTAGCGGTGACCTTATGATTGGCAATAAAATTATTGAATTTGTGCCCTCGAATAAAAGTTTAGGAGTTCCCGAAATTTGCGGGGGAATGCATCGGCGTTTCAGTTACTTTTTTAACAAAACTTCGTTTTATGCATTGAAGCATAAGTGTAACTGGAACGCCAGTGTATTTCTCCGCACAGTTCGGGAATTAAAATCTCGAAACTGGTGTCATCCTGAGAATTCGTTCCAACTGTATCTGCCTTGCGAACTCTACGGCTAGAGTTTGTAAGTTGCGATTTGGGCCACTGGGTAATTAGTTAAAAACTTAATTAGTGAATTTTTGGTAATTAGTTGATTGTGCATTTCAATGTTTTGTGCAAGTGATGTCCGCCTCTTCGAGTAGACCTATTCATGAACTAGAATTGTGCTATCTGCCACAGGCAATCTTAAACAAATTTTCGAAAGTGTTCACTGAAACAACCGGTATATTTATTTATTATCCCTGTAACTGCTAGTTTCTTTTTTCTGTCTTCTTAGGAGGCGCAGACGTTCGTCAAGCCAATTTCTAAGGTTCTTTCTTTTTTTTTTTTGTGTCCCTGACATCGCATCATTTATATGTACGTATGATGTCAAATAAACGTTGACTTTGAAACTGTGCCTTCACATCACTGTGTTAAGTGTAGAATACTAATGGTGTCTGCAAAGACATGGATACTCGCTAGCCACTTAACACAGTTTGCGAAAGAAAGCTCTATAAAAGAAAATTTCCACGCATATAACTTTCACCACACTACATGCAACGTACAGTAAACGCCATATTAAAAAATACTGACACAATTCACATCATAACTCGGCATGATCCCATGACTCCATATGGTAGCGTGTGGGTTCCTAAACAACTCCAATGCGATAACGTGAGATTGTGATTATGGAGTATTCATGTTTTTACATTAAATGTAGTAGGTTTTATTCATACATTCATCCGAGGCTCTGGCAGCAAAGCTGCAAAAATTGTAGGTTGAATCATTGTTTGCAGCTTTCCTCAATGCTTATTTTATTCAGCCTATAACGAATATATCCTAACGTTGGCAAGTTATTTACCAGCATATACTTTTCTAACTACAAACGAAAACGTACTTACTGCATTCATGGTTAAAAAGTCATCGAACTGCAATTGAACAAAAAAGTGACAAAATCATATTTCAGTTTATGGTGTAACGTGTATTTAATGGGTAATAAGGCTAACTCCAGTAAATATAATAAAATCAGAGCGTGCCCAGTTTCAGAATTGGCTCTATCAGCAGTCCATTTCCTCTAATAATAGGCGGCTATATTTTGTTCCAAATAAAGATATAATACGTCGACTAAGCTATTCGCTTCACTGTTCAACGGCGTGGGTTTCATAGTCAATGGCGTGCTAATGCTTACTTTGATTTTGAAGCAATAAATTTCACGGAGGCTGGAGTCGGTGGTAAGAATGCACAGGCAGCCCGAAGCATTATTGTATCAAACGGTTGGCGAGAAGTAATGACGAGGTTAATAGATGACTAACTTGTCATTCATAGGAATCATAGCATAGGTTGAGAGGGGGTTGCGTGAACTTAAATTACAGTGCGAGAACCGAAGCTTCAGGTTTATGACTACGGAATGAGATTATTTGCATTATTCTTGCCCATTGAAAACAATCAGGAAAATAAGCTGCGCAAACTTTACATCCACAGCTTCTTCCAATCTATGTTTGCTTCATACGGTCTTTCACGTATGGAATGCTGAAGTTCTTGCACCCAATGACAACTTACCATTCTTCTTTCTTTCGTTCTCTCAAGGCCTCTACTTCATCCTTGACAATGTGCAGTAAGTAAACGCTCTTCAGTTTGCCGGCTACAATTTTCACAAGGTCACTTGCACAAGTGACCTCGTACTCACAAGGTCATTGTGGCCTCGGTGGCTGGGGATGGAAGGCTGTGTGGTGTGGCTTAGTGTTTTGCTAATTTTAGTGAATATGGAAAATATTGGGACCCCTTTCGCGACGGTGCTTATCTGAACCCACCCAGGTGACTCCTCCACTGCAGTGCAGTCATCGTACTTTCCCGCTAGGCTGGTGCATTGGTCATGTACACGGGAATCATTTCAGATAACAGGTGTAATTAAAGAGAGTAGTGCCAGAAGTAGTTTCCCCAGGCCGAGGCCTTAAACCATTCGCTATATGCACTCTCGCGAGCTTGCTACCTCAACCCCAGCAGCAAAATTACGAATACAGGATCCCAGAAATCTCAAGCAACTCATTTCGTGGTTCAAAAGACAAGAAAGCCATAATCTGGTTCATTTTTCTTAACTACCGCAAAAAAAAAACAAAAAACAAATTCGGAATGACATACAAATGTTAGTTCAGTTTTATTATTTTAATTATGCAAATCCTAGGGATGATCATACAGGTGTCTAAAAACTGGCTCAATTCTTCCCGCTTAGTGTAAAATAATGCAAGATGTCTTATGGTACTACATTTAGCAGTCCTGGGTTGTTATTGTAAAAAGTTTCATAAAGTCGGTGATGAAAAGTTTTTAAAATGCCTTTAAAATGGGCCAATTTTCGAACTTTTGCAATTTTGGCATTTTGGCACTTTATTACGAAATAAGGAGTTTTTATAACTGCGAGAAACACTTTTCAGATTTGTAAGAAAATTTCTCAGCTTCGTTGGTACAGTAGAAGTGGCCCTACAAAGCCACTGATGTCAGGGACAGTGAGAAATACTTGCTCAGAAAGCCCAGTTTGCCAATTTAAAAAACCATGCCGCAGGCGACATAACTATTATTTTCTTGGGCCAGGAGTTTGCAGAGTCTGAAATTACCGCGAAACGTTTGGTGGTATACAATGTTTTAGTTTAGTTTGAGTTATAGGTCTTCAAATTTGTAAAATCTGCACGGCGTGAAAATGCTTTTCTCCGCATTTATTGGTTTACAATTGTTTTCAGAAAATCCGTGCTGTGTCGCCCGACGCAAAGGTTGATTCACTTGGACCGAGATATTTGCCCACCTCATATAAAATTATCGCTGAAAACATAAAGTAGTCGGGACCCTCCTTGGTCGGTCTTCTTATCGCTGAAAACATAAAATAGTCGGGACCCTCCTTGGTCTGTCCTTATTCTTATCTGAACAAGCATTGCTGCAATGACAAGGCCTACACAGAAACTAAACTTGTACATCAAATATCTTCATAAATATTATAACTGAAGTATCTTTCACTACCGTGGTAAAAATAAATGTGTCTATCAGCATTGAGGCATCCGTGCATTTGGCCTACTGTTCGGAAATGACATGTGTAAGAGTAGAGTTTTCGTTCACCGTAAACTACTGAATGCTGGGTAGCGAGGGAAGTTAAAAAAGACTGAATGACAGTTTCACAATTTTTCTGCATGAAAAATTGTGAAATTTTATTCTAGATTTTTTTTTTCAGCTAGCTATATATCTGCAATACAAATACCTCAAAATAGGTACCTAAACAAATCGTACGTTGCGAACACACGTTACCTTATATATTCACCCACGCCTACAAACCTTTTGTCAGTAGAACAGTCAAAAGACTTCAATAGCTGGGTGTTATAATATAGCCCGGTGAAATTCGTCTTCGTTTGTTAGAATTATTTCACAGGTGCTTTAATCTGTTACAGAAAACTATTACATATTCTTACTTCTTGGCTGTAACTCCAGACAGTAACAGTATCACACAGTGCCTTACACCAGTATCGCACAAATGTCTTATAAAGGAATGCGTCTTCATCGGCTGCAGTTTTCAATCACACTTCAAGTCACCCTCTCTCTCACATTAAAATGAGTACAAGTTTGAATCAATAATTTTCATATCATTTCGCTTACCATTGCCGCAGAAGAATCCAACGATGCCTTGCACATAAGCTGTACAGCTTCGAAAAATGTCATTCCTGAGAACAAATCCATGAGGTCCTGGACTTTCTGGCCTATCTGAAATAAAAGCGCCACACGTGTTTCACCATCATGTCGCATCAAACAGTCGCTGACCGATCACCCAAGAGCTTTATTTTTGTAGGCTGCCATATAATATTGGCACTCCCACTGACAGAGAGAGATCTGTTGCAATCGTACAGTGTGAAAATGTTTGCGACCCCGCGATTTCGTGCCCACTACAGTGAAGGCATTGAGGCTAAATCTTGGTACAGTGGTGGCACTTTTTAGTACATGCATCTACCTTGCAATAATTTATTACAAGTACAAGTAACGTCCGTCTTAAGAACGCACGCAAAATAAGCATTTTATGTGGTGCATTACGCGCCTATGCGCAGATTACGATCTATACCAGTGTTTTTCAGTCTCGGTGCCCAGACTCTGTCAACGACGTTTCTTTAAGAGTATATGGGCGCGCACGCGCACGCGCGCACGCATGCACACACGCGCGCGCACACACACACACACACACACACACACACACACACACACACACACACACACACACACACACACACACACACACACACACACACACACACACACACACCACACACACACACACACACACACACACACACACACACGCACACGCACACACACACCACACACTCTCTCTCACACACACACACACACACACACACACACACACACACACACTCACACACCACACACACACACATCAAAGCTGACATGATATTTATTAAAGCGAAGTTTTCTATGTCTCACTGACTCGCCCGTGAGCACCGAAAACGCACTACAGGGAAGCCAACTTACACAATGGCACTATCTGCGCATATTCGCACACAATAGGACAAGGCTGCGCATCTGCGCGCACAATAGAACAACGGCGCACGACATACGTATCGTAGAATACTGCAGTGTACATTCGCAGTTGTACCGATCAGAACGATGGAAACAGCAACGCCACGCTACCCAGACGAACTTTATATATCTGTATTGCATTACGCGCGTCACGCAATGCATTCCCGGCTGTCACCAAGGGTAGGCCGCGGGTGCAGCGCACGGCAGAAGAGGCTGCCGTACGTGAACGTAAACGCGAGCGCGATCGTGCCCGTAAGGCCGATCCCGTGTATCGGCAATGGTAGAGCCACTGGCCGTCCCCCACAGCGATCACAAGGCAATACTGTGCAAGTGTAGAGTCGATAAACATTTTTGAGCGCAAACAAGAGACAAGGCACACAAAAGAGAGGTGAAACACCGGACAGGTGCTACTTTCAACTGTTTATTCCACAACGTCGTCATGAAATATATATGAAGAAAGGCACATGCGCAGAAACATACATGAAAATGGAAAAAGAACACCATAAGGAAAAAAAAACACATGATAAAGATAATGTATAAGAAATACCTGACTAATTTACATGCTCGTCGAGGTGTCTAAACTCTTTTGCGTAGAGACCTAAAGAAGGTTCAGTGATGCAACCTTCGCCCCTCTTTTTTATGTGATAAGCTTCCCGTAACAAGCGGGCCTGCTCATTGTAGCTCCTACCAAGAATCCTCGCGTCAAAAAATAATGCCTCACATCTACAAGAGTTCACGTGATCCGCCAAATGCGTTCGCTCCTTCTTTTTAATATTCAAGGCGTCACCAGAGGCTTGCAGTGAGTCACCTCATCGCAGGTGACTCATCGCTCTGCGATGCTTTTTGTTAACGCGTTAAGCGCGACCCACAGGGAGCGATTTTCTTGCGAAAAACTGGCGTATGGCCGCGCGCGGCGTCCACCCGGCGGCCGACGGCTGTTCGCCGACGATCAAGGCGGGCTGGATATTGTTCGCCGGCGATCCACCGCTCGCCGGAAGCGGCGAGTGGCGTGAACCAATCAGGGCGCGGTCGCGTCCGACTTCCGGCCGCCGCATTTGACTATGCTAGCCAGCCAAAGAATATGGCAACGAAAGCTGCGCGCATCGCGTACAACGATCGGCTGATCATAGCCGTCCAGGTGCGACCAATATTATCGGATTGTAGCCACCCTGAATACAAGAACTCTCGGAAAAAGATCGACGTGTGGCAGGAAGTTGACGCGGAGATTGGTAGTGACCCTGAAGGTAAGCCAACAATAATCACCACTCCTTGTTGACACATGCTTTTTTTTTTCTGATCCACTGCTTCATTGGTTATTCGCAAACAAGCGTTTTAATAATTTGTTTTGGTTTGCTTCAGGCTACCTGTCTCTCTCCTCTCCCCCCCCCCCCCCCCCTTTTTCTTTTGTTTCGGCGATCGACGTGAAGCTGGGCTAGATGGTGCGTAGCTTATGAGAGCAAACAATAGCGCAGAAATGACGCGCGCGGTACCGTACGCGCGGAAGCCGAGAATGACACAGGACGGGCGCGCGCGCTGTCTTGTGCGCGTCCTGTGTCATTCCGTGTGCGTCTTTTCTGTGCTTTTGTTTTCTTCCAAAAGCGATGGCAGCAGGTGCCTTTTTTTTTTTCTAAGGTTGAGGCGGCCGCCTGTTTTTCGCCGCATGGGGGTGCAGCACGGCGGCGGCACGCTGGCGATCCGCCGCACTGGTGCCGGCGGCGCGAAGTTCGCCGTAAAAGTTCGTTCCATGTGGGCCAGGCTTTACGGAATGACAGTCATCTTAAACAGCTCCGCTGTTAAAAATTGCGGCAGAACCTATCTCACGAAGACTGTTGACGGTAACGCTTGAGCATTCAACCAATATAGCGACACAACGTATTGCCACCGTCGAAACGAGGTATGTATGAGGCGTGTGCTGTAGCGGGACTCCTGTGTGGGATTCCATAAGAACATTCGGCGCTAACTAGCGCCGCCACCGCGAAGCCTGCGCGTGGCCTCCAAAATGCATAGCGCTTGAGAAACGCGGCATGTAGGAACCGGGCTCCTCTCTCGCGACTTTTTCTGGACATGCGGCACCCTCCAGTGGCACTACCGAGGAGTCCGCGCGTGGCCTCCGCGCCGGTGCTTGTGAACGCTGCGAATAGTTACCTCGCTTGCCGCACGCTGAGTGGCACAGACTCAGTGACCCAAGTTGGCGAGATGTTCATTGAAGAGCAGTACATACCCAACTTCATTCATGGCGCAGCTCGCTAAAGCGTTGGCGTGAAAGGCGCTCTTTGAAAGGCGGCACATCCCCATAGTGCATTTGTGGCGCGCGGCCTGCTCGATTATCGGGTTGCTGTCCTTGGGGAACCCTTGGGATGTGAACTCAATTTCGCTTAGCGTCGGAGAAATTTAAGCGATATTTTTCATCATTGTACAGCGGCACATTCCCGTTGGCACATACCTAGTTGCCCAATTTGGCGTCAAAGACATTCTTTGAAGAGCGGCACACACCTATTGGCCCATGGCCAGTGACCCAAGTTGGCATTAAAGAGGTTCATTGACGACCAGCGCAGACCAAGTGGCATGTATCCAGTGCTCCAAGTCGCCGTCAGGGTTTTTTCGAACAGCGGTGCCCACCCAGTCTCACATCTACAGGGACCCATGTCGGCGTGAAAGAGGTTCGTTGAAGAGCGGCCCGTGTGTATGTACTCAGGGACCAAAGTTGGTCCGACGGTTGGTTTTGAACTGTATCCCGACAGCATTGCAGGGCGATGCGCTAACCATTCGGCCACGGAATACCCAGTGACCCAGGTCGTCGGGAAAACGGTTAGATACAAACATACGTAGCTACATAGATACAAACAGAGATAGATGCATAGCCTCAAGAATGTGCGTGAAGCGTTGAAAGAATGATAATGCATTAAAGCAGTTTCTGTGGCAATGTTGGGCTTTCGATTTTTGGTACTGGCTCTCAGCGAGGCTTCGAAGTAACAGAGTACCGCGCTTACGAAGCAGGTGGCAAGTGTATTGCTTAAAGGGGCCCTGAACCACCTCTCGGGCTTGGTGAAATAACATAGTCCGCGGCTAGCATACGCTGTTGTGAACATCTCAGCCAAGTTCTGCTGCCCGACGCGGTCAGTGGAGCTCGCAAGCGGAACGCGAAGTCACCTTTTTCTCAAACGCCCTCGTTTCAAAAGACCACACGATCCTCGCTCTTTTCTGTGTGCTTTATTTCGTAATAAAGCACACTCCAATACACGGCCTGCTATTGGTCGCTGCGGCCGGTTACACCACGGCCTCCGCGAGGTGCCGCCACGAGTCCAGTGGCTAAGCGCACTGCGGCTCGCTGAGGGCAACCGCGTTTGGCTTACGTTTAGCGCGTCGTAGGTACCAAATGGCAAACTAGACAGATCTCAAGAAACAGATTGGAGAAGGTTACAAACCAGAACCTCCAGAAACCCAGTACACATATTAAACAGCGTAAATTCCACACAATACCCGGAAGCGAGCTGCAAGCTATGCAAGCACGAACACGCTGACATGGCACACGTCTTATGGAAATGCACAGAGATCAGACCAATATACAGAGAGGACAACATAGAACCGGACCTTCTCGAGGAGCGATGGCTAAGCGCTCCGACTAGCTCAGATCTACAAGACCAACTATGGGCAATCCAGCGAGCCCGCTCAGCGGTGGAAAGGCTATGCCTCACCGCACATTATGCCCGGGTGGCCTGAGCCCGGGCCGGCAACCTCGCAGGGGCTTTTATCAATGAATTTTTTTTTCCGTTCGTCCAATCCAAAGTCCAAAATGAAATTTGAACTGCGCTCCATGGTGACGCTTCCGAGGTGGAGTGTTGTGGCCCCGCCCCACTCCACCGTAGCCTTCGCAGTGCAAGGCATTGAAGGAGGAAGGGGAACACAGCGGAGGCCGTGTTTGATTGCCAATAACTACGCTTCGGCTGAAAGCATTGAAATACTTTTTGCGGCAAAGTGATTCTGAAATAGCCTATTTTCACTTCAAATGTATTCCTCCACTCGATAAGAAGTGATTCAGGGGCCCTTTAAGGTGCGTTTAGACGCTATATGGTTTATATACCGGCTTACAACCGGGACATTTTCTCCCGTGAGAAACTTTTCTTCCTTATTTACAGAGCCTTGCCGGCTAGATGGAAATCAGATGGACTACAGTGGATGAGTCATTTATTGCATTCTGTTGCCGTAATTATATTTAGACTCTTTTTGTGCTGGTTTTTGTTGCACCGTAAAGATAGCGCTAAGTTTTCTCTGAACACTCCACGAGCGTTCTAAATAAAAGTGACGTGTTTCCGTACGTGTTATCGGCGATATATAATACCTGTATATGCAAAATATCCCTCAGACCTACATGGCATATCGCTCCATTCATTTCTGCCCCTTCCCTCCCTCCCTCCTCCCCCCAATACAAATAATTCAATTCACCTTAATGTCGGCTCCACCAGTCTCCATAGATGCGCTGCTATAGTATTGTGCACCTAATATTTACAACCGAGGTTGGCGCATGCGCAGGAAAAGCACTAGTATTTGTTTCCCTGTGCGCTCCCTGACGCTTTACACCTGAGTCCGCGTAGCAAGAATACGTTATGAAGTGGCCTTACAAACTCCAGCGTCTCCTTTGTATTTTACCCGACGCGACTATTCATTTGTGGATTTCCAAGTCGAACTACAAATCTGACCCCACTGAGCAGGAGGAATAAGTCGCATTATTCGCATTATTTGCTAGAAGTAAACAGACATGCCAGGGAGAGAATAAAGGACAGAAAAAGGCAGTGAGGACGCTGATCAAATTGGCCGAGCAAATGCGCTAACGAGCTCTGGAGAACCTTTTTATTGAGGAGCGGTGAGTACGAGAAAACGAGCCATGGCAACAAGTGCACACAAAGAGAAAGTTTAAGTGTAAAGTTAGCTTAGCTGCACGTCGGGAATGTTTCTGAGGCTGATGCTAAAGAAAATGCAGAGTTCAGCCCAAGGAAACACACACACACACACACACACACACACACACACACACACACACACACACACACACACACACACACACACACACACACACACACACACACACACACACACACACACACACACACACACACACACACACACACACACACACACACACGCACACGCAGAGACGCACACACGCACGCACACACGCACACACACACAAACACACACACACACACACACATAGTTGTAGCTTATGACACACAAGTGCCAACACACAGGCGTTGCAAGCGGCCGAATAAGCCACAACCATTATCTGCTGGACGTCAACCAATTCACTTCCGTTCCTAACCGAATAGAGTCCCCTGCAAATCCTCTCATTGTATAAAAAGTGTTCATGAAATGACCTCTTTGGAGACACATACTATATGCCGGTGCAGGCACACTGAATAAATCACACAAAAGCCACAACTCGTGGTTCGAGGTGCAAGACGCGTCTCAACACTAGGTCAATGACATCATAAGCTAGGAAATAGTTAAGCACGGGACTACGGAAAATACGAACTTATTACGTACCTTCGGCGGAAAATTGTTTATGACGCAGACGACGAATTCATGCATGGCGACTTCATCCGCATCTAAAGAACAAGATGTAGGCGTCATTAAATGTGGCTATGAGTGTGCTTTATTCTTAGGATGTCAAGCTCACCATATTAGGGCTTATCACAAGTCTTATCGTCCTCGCGACTTAACTCGTATGTATATTGCACAGTCATTAAACCAACATAACCATCATAAAACACACTCCAAATTGGCAACAACGTTAAGATACAAAACTTTAGACAATGACGTCCTTAAAATTGACATTAGCTTTTATCCAACTAACATGCGCACGCGCGTGCATGTGTGCATTCATGTGTGTTTGTGTTCGTGTTTATGTTTGTGTGTGTTTGCTGTAGCGTTCCTAGCAAGTTAAACGGAAACGCTACAGCGCTTTGCTGTGGACCTGGCGTCCATGTTATGTCGTTGTTGTTGCTATTGTTGTTTCCTACATAGCATGTGGCTCCTACACCCGATAGGGGATTGGCCAGAAAATGGCTGGATTATTGCAATTTGAGAGGAATATTTCAGAATTTCTATAGACCATATGCTGTAGAACTTGAAATTTTCTGCCCGAAATAAATCAGTTACTGCAGACCGAATGAATAATCATTAGTTTAAAATTACAGAGAGAAAGAAAGAAAGAAAAAGAAAAAAATTTTAACAGGACATTCCGTAGGATGCCATAAAAAATCTTGGACAGCAGTGTTTCTATTTATTCCAACTTCGCCTTTCTTTATTCTCAACAAGGATTGAGTTCTGACATTGTTGGTGCGACATCTTTGATATATCTGGATATATCGAATCTGAAGGGGATCCCAAAAAGTTTGATATAGGTGATTCGATATATCAAATAAAACTTTTAAACAAAAAGTTTCAAGGGGGTTTTACTACAGTGCATTATACACAATAATTTGTTATGTGCGGGTTCCATGTACCAGGGTTCGACTGTAGTGTTCTTGCGCGGAAATGTTTTCACACGAAGAAAGGATGGGAAACACACACAAGCGCTTTATTCATTCCCAAGGCTCTCGCACTATTCTTTTCATGCCACTTCATGTGTGTCTGTGCGTGCATGCTTGCGTATGTGCCATGTCATATTATCGACGCATAGTGAAAGCAAAGCATTTATCTGCCTAATCGGAGCCACGGTCAGAGTAGGCTCACGCGCATGGACGCGCCGTTTTCGTCTCCGAAAAAGGTGGGCCAACCCCGGAGATAGTGCAGCTCGGAAAACCATCGGACAATAAGTTAACAAACACTGTATTTAATGGCAATCAAAGCGGCCCGAGGGGCCAGTATCAGACACAGTGCAAACAAACGCGGGGTATAGTGCAAAGAGGCCCGCTTGGCTGACACCCAGTATAGTGCAAGCAAACACCCGAAATAGTGCAAATCAAGGTAGCCTGCAGCAGCTTCGTCACACCATAGTCGTCATATCATGGCTGCAACTTTTCGCACTCATTTGCGTCTACAATTTTTAGAAATGCTTTGCATGACATAGATAATCATCAAGGATGATTTCTGCCGTAAGTTATTTTGTCTACATGTATTATACGATGCTATTTTCTAGGTATTCGACACATACATCCTCCGAAATCAGTGTACAGCGGTGAAAAATAGCCAGAATTTCTCTTGAACTCAAAGGCTTTGACCAAATGCTCTGCATTTATTGCATTTTGTCACACACAATTCGTATTCCAGAAACTGCCCTACTGCCTTTTATTTTGGTAAAATGTTTCAAATCCTTAATGAGAAATGCTGGCTGAGAAAGTAACACGCTTCGCAAATTTCTTTTCAAGTCCTTCAAATTTAATTTGTATTTTTTCTGCGAGGGCCTAATAGAACACTACTGAGTTTCTCACTTATTTCAACAGCGAGCGCATCACGAAAATTTCTTCCTATTGAGCACAAGATCCATCAGTAGTTTAGCAGTTGTTCCCGGTACCGATATCACAGCGCAAAAGCAACGACAAATGGCAAAGAGCAAAGTTGCTCAGAAACTTATATATTTATTATTTTACCCACTTCGCATCTGTGTGCAACGGCTGTCTTCACTTAAAAAGTATTTTCTTTGTTTACGCTAACTACACGGCGCTAGAGACTCGAACAAATATAACGGAGAACCCAGTGACACAAATATTTTGCCATTTTGATATTTTTCAACAAAAGTAAATCTTTAGATTAAGCATAGGGAATACTTAATGCGCCTACGCAGTGGCTTGAAAAGTTACATCAACAAAAATGTAGCTTTCATTGTTCCAGCTTATGTGACAAAAAAGTAGTGCCTTGGGGTTTAGAAGCGTTTTCATAATTTTGCTTGACACAAAGTAGTTTGCCTCACACATTAGACAATGCGTAAACTAAGCCCGAAGTGAAATTTTATCGCCAAATATATGATGCCCTGAATTAAGGAGCATTCGGCTGTTTGTTTCCGCTGGTTACGACACCTACACTGCTGGTGAAGAAAAGTTACTGTCACTGGTGATCAACCACGCGGCTCTTACTCTGTGAGCTGCTGACAGGATGGACGTGCGGTTCGACAAGGTTAACCGCATGGCCGATATTAGTATGCAATTAGTATTATTCGAAGAACAACAACACTTCATCCGGGTTCAATGCCTGCACTAAGCATGCACTTGCTTTAGTGTTTCGCGATCACAACTGGGTCGTCTTTCAACTCGAGCGCTGGACTAAATGCATTATTATTGAATTTAGAAAAACCCACTAGTACAGCGAGATAAGTTCTTTTGCACATTTGTATTTGAAGGCAGCTTCAACTGAGAAACTTTCACAACTCATGACTAACTTACGCAAGCTTTTCCGGAAACCACTCTGAGCACTTAGGACAATTCAATATAATTTGGCACTTTCGAGAGTATTTTAAAGAACTTAAAAATCTGACTTTCAGTATCTTAACGTACCGTTCCGGAAAAAAGACACCTTGAAGTGATGTCGAAAAAAAAAATAACGGGAGAGAACACAGAACATTAACTTTTTCTCCACTGCCATGGTTGCTTACGGCTATGGTGTTCGGCTGCTAAGCACGAGGTCGCGGGATCGAATCCCGACCACGGCGGCCTCATTTCGATGGCGGTGAAATGCAAAAACATTCATGCACTTAGATTTAGGTGCACGTTAAAGAACCCCAGGTAGTCCAAATTATTCCGGAGTCCCTCACTACAGCGTGCGTCATAATCAGATCATGGTTTTGGCACGTAAAACCTCTGAATTTATCTTTTTCATTAGGCTAAGAAAATGTAAGTTTAAAAAACAAAAAGATCGGCTTCCTTCACTAAGCGCGTGCTCCGCGAGAATATTTCTTTCTCCATCTGGTTTATTTACAGATCCAATAACCGTATGACAAACAATACAGTGCATTCAGCACCGCAGTATATGGAATAACCAGGCTTCACTATCAGCCCTTTGTCTTGGAAGGTTTCGCAAAGCCCGTCTTTATTGTTTCCGTTGTATATTGGTTTGGATGTTCGACGAAGGCCTAAATATCCACATCACGGCAAATTCATGACTATTCCACACATAAACAGTTTCTGGAAATATTATTTACTCACAGCAGTATGACCCAATCGCATCTTCGAAGGAGATTGCGTGGACTGAGGCAAACATTAGGAATATTCCCAACACTAGCATCTCTGCTGCTTCCTTGAGCCGCACGCCGGCTTTTATGCGTTCCGAAAAGTAGGACATTTCGTTCATAATTTTAAGGCATTGAGCCACGTGTGTTTATACAGCTGCTGCAAGTTTGATTTAAATCGGGGGCCGAATAATATTTGATGGCTTGCAACATGCGCAATTCTTAAAGCTTTACAGTATACTTTTAAGCCCATTCCTGATGTCCCAACGTATCATTCACTTGCCCATTATCGAGATCCAATAGTTTGCATGATTTCTTTGCATTATCGGCATGCCGCTATTCGCCTGCTGAGTAGCCAAGGTTTTTCAGAAGGTCAGGTATCATGTTTGTGAACGGTTTCGGCGTGGTCAAGTACGGCTCCATATCAAACATTAAGTGTCATAAATTAAAAGCCACATCTCTGTCTTTCGTAAATAAAAGAAAACAATCAAACGCGCAGAAGCTTTCCGGTAGATCCGTCTGATCACCTATATGCTCTGTTTCAGTAGTTCCGTGCAGCAGAGCCCAGGCTAGCTACGTGACCCTCGATCGCAGGTTCCTGCGAAGCGGGATGTAGTGCCACTGTTCGGAACCCGTTGCTCGTTTTAATGGCCTTAACAAGTGGTCTAGTCGGAGCATGTTCACTTTAAGGCTTCTTTGCATGTTAGAGCTGAGATTTTTTAGGTGATATTGCTTCATTTTAGAGCTAAAGCTCAACTACACCGTGTCTTGCGAGGTCATTGATCGCGCCGCAACGAGCTTGAGCCGCCGGAGAGCGAGCCGCCGAGCGCGAGCTGCCTGAGCGCAAGTGGAGAAGGTATGGGCACTGCGATTCTGCATGCCCAGCGAGAAAACTGCGTCCGTAATCTATAAAGTATTAATAAAGGCTAATAATTTCACTTGGATGTGATGAGCCACCAAATACGACTAACGTAGCGTTGCACCACGTCGAGAGAGATTGGTAAGGGCCGGGAACCGTCTTCCGAGATGCTCCCGCCGCTTCCGCGCTGAAGCGGTCGCCGCGAGCAAACGACATGGCGCGGAAGGACACACTTAAGATGTGTTCGCGTTCCTGATTGGTCGAAGAGGCTTGTAGCTTCCACAGTGCTGCACGGAACTGCTGAAACAGAGTATATGTGCACTTATTAATGCCGAAATCTGCTGGTATTGCACGTATATTTTACTTTCACTGCGTTTTTTTTTTTTTTGGGGGGGGGGGGGGGGGGGCAGGTTTGAGATATTATGTGACTGAACAATATGAAATTATAGGAAAATCTATTTGTCTATTTTGAAACACAAATAAGTACGTGTCTGACGAATAATTGTCAATTTACCATTGTTAGGTGTTATGAACAAGGAGTTCTTGTACAGCGATGCAGCACAAGGTCTATTAAACCCGGTCATTGGAAAGGCGCTGAAGAGCTTTAATCGAGAATAATTGCATACGAGGGCCTTTACCATGGCAGGCTGGATGCTGTTTACCACTGTCTGTTCTACATTCCTGTAGTAATGAAACTTTCGAAGAACGTGTTATAAGCCTTTCAGGAAACATGCATTTCTTAATTATCAAGCAAACATTCACATAGTTCTAGAATGTATTCTGCAGCTATATATGTCATAAGTTACACAAATTATCATTGTGATGGGGTAACACATATGTGTGTTATCTGAAGTACTGCCTAATCTCTGGTGTTTCCTTTCGGCATGTTTGGTGCAATATTACTTTATTTTGCAATGTCATGTGAAAAGTTGCTGTACCGACCCTGTTGCGGCCGAGACGGTCAACAGTATCTGGAAGTAAATAAAAAATAAAATATTCCCACGTCATAGGACAGCGTCGAGGCGCACCATATGGTCTGCGTGTTTCTAGCTGTGAAAGCACGCATCAACGATGTGAAACCAGATGCGGCTGATGTGGCAGCAATAATGAGCACGCTGATCTGCGCGGAATGCGCCGAAACATGCACGCTGTACCACAACACACACAGACACGAGGGAAACATGCATTTAGCTCCGAGAAACATCGGACTTACTTCCATAAAAAGACTGCCGGATCTTTCAAACGTACATGTAAGTATAGTTGGAGGGAGACGTCTGACGTATCTTTAGCCACAGCCCTTAAAATTACTAATTTTAAAGCGAAGCTTCATTTGCCTGTCATTCCATGGTTTCGCCTGTGTTGGTCGGTCTGTCTGTCGGTCGGTTGATCATCCCTGGTCTGGTTCTTACTGTATATTTGCATTCGCTTAAAAAATAAATAAATCGTGCCTGGCGCCAGGACTCGAACCTCAGCCCCTGAGCGCAACCGCACGAGGCTCTAACCATTAAGCCACAACTTTTGTAGCATGAGCTACACTGGCCGAGATTGAGCAGTTTCGCGTGGCTCCTGGAGAGCCGTGCTGCGCATGCGCGAGTTCTCGCAGTGTCATTAATGCCAGCTCTGCAAAGAGAAGTTCAGGCAGCATGGAAGCATAATGGTTATTCCAAAACACCCAGAAAAGCTATTTAAGACTATACACCTTGACTTCGCGGAGCTCAGAAAAAAATGGGGAGGTAGTACGAACTACGCCAGCTTTTCTAGTGGCCTTTGATGAGTGAACACGCACGGTGGCATGTAGACCCGGAAAAAATGATTGTAACAGCGTTATCCCGCTGCTTACCCGATATATGTTCAAACATGCCAAAGTAATCATCGCTGACAATGGTCCAGCTTTTAGAAGCGGCCGCTTGAAACGTTGGGCTGACGAGAGCAACATGAGCTTCGTTTTGCTGCACCATGCCATCCAGAAGCAAATGGGCTCGCTGAGAGAGCGATACGAGATGTCAAACAGTTCATCGCGCTTTACCCGGGATTTCCAGGCGGTTGGAAATGTGCCCTTGAAAGGCCTTCGAACCACCACGATCACTCACACACGGCTGGCTTGGGGTACACACCATACTTCGCGTACCATGCAAATCGGAATGGCTTCCCGCAGACCACCTACTGGGAATCACGAATCTGTTGGGGCTGCAAGAACGAAAGGAATCTGAAGACCAACGTGCTATATACAAGACCTCCATGAAAAGAAATTACGACCGCCGACATTCAGTCAAATCTCCGGACATACAAGTGGGAGATTACATGCTTGTTCGGAGGTGTTTGCAAGGATCAAAGGCTTCTTTCACAGAACCCTACAAGGTAGTGAAGACCGCCCGCCAGCAAGGCATCTTAAAAGACTCTGTGCTACAGTGGACCACAAGGTGTTATTGAGACGTCATCTGTGAACAATGTGGTACCATATCAACCCAGGAGGGTTAACGACAGACAGGAGGCCCTTGTAACGCTCGTGAAAGAGAAGAAAAAGGCGCACAGAGGAGACCAAGAGAAAAGAAGAGGCAGCCAGATTAATTATGTCTGATTGAAAGGAATGTTAGAACTGTTCATAAAGAAAACTGGCTCTTTACTTAAGTACTTGGTTATTATTAGGACGAGTGGGTGGTGTCCTCATTCCAACACTTCTCTGGCCATGGCTGCTCGACGTACTTGCTGGACGAGGGCTTCTTGTCCCGCCAGGCTATCGCCGGTCAGCTGTACCTCCCATCGCTCAAATGAGAGACTGTGGTTGTGAAGATGAAAAGGCGCTATTCAGCGCCAAGTCCCGTTCGCGAAGAAGGCGCTCTTGCAGTGCTACGTCCCTTATTCCTACAACGATGCGGTCTGTTACAAACTCGTCGAATATTGGTTTTCGTTTTGCCTAATTGTGTTGAAGAGAGCAGACGCCTGTATTACATTTTGTATGGCTTGTAGAGGGCGTCGAACTGTTCTAGGAGGTGGATAACTCGATCCGTCGGCTGCACGCCGTCCGCCGTTGGAGGTAGAGGGGGAAATATAAGGGCGACGTGGCGGCCACGAGCCCCGAGAACATGGAAGAGTTGGGCCGTTGGCGTGGCTGCGGACTTGGTGGCGTACTCACAGGCTTGTTCGTAGATTGTGTGCGCTTCCTTCTAGTCCTCCCAGACTTGTTTCAGGTTGTCGCCTGGCTGTAAGTGTGCCTGACGGTTGCAGGAATGCGTTGGCCGTAGTTGCGGGGTGGTTCCGATCACTTTGACGCCACGTTAAGTTGTATTGGGGCTGGAGCGATTCGGACACAGGACCAGCTGAGTCGAGAGCAGAAGTGGAACTGTGTTTACTCGAGCTGTACAGAGTCATTACGCGTTAGATAGGCGGCGCGAGCTGTCGCTTAATTTGAAAGGCGTCGCATAGATGGCAGGAGAAGACGAAACGATGCGTATATACAACTTTAGGCTTGAATTTCAACTGGAAATTTTACACGACGCTTGGCTATCCAAAGAATCAAGGCCCGTATCTACAGTAAGCTCTTATACTAAAATTACTCGTAAGACTAAATTCCAGCCATTCACGAGGCTGGACATATTAGCAAGGAAGCCGGCCAAAGGCAAAAAGCACATACGTGTAAAATTTATTGTGAAATCAGGCCATTTCGCCACTGAAATTTCATGTGATAGTTACTGTTGAAGTAATTGAATGGAGACTTCGTAATATTTCAGGACAGACGCGTCTCGTAGCATCCACCATATTCGTTACGGAGTTCATGGTGAAAACAACAACGTCTCCACCTTTCGAAAAGTTCAAGGTGTTTCAAAGCAACAAGACAATCATCAGCAAGGTGTGGGATGATTTTTGGGACTATGTATTCAGAAAATGCAAGCAAGATATGCGAAAGGTGGTGAAGGACTCGTACGCTCGATGGCTAGCGAAGAACGCAGCAGATACAAAACCAATCAATGATTCTTTATTCTGGAACTGACGAGTAAAACTGAAGAGAATGGTGTAACTCCTTTTCGAATGTACATTAAAATCTACTAAATCATGGGGTACAGCGTCATATTGGTTTCACTTGTAACACTTGGCAGCGCAAACACAGTTTCTTAGCCAACACCTACTACAAATTGCCTGACAATTAAGATTGTCTGAATTTACTTCAATAAAACTTTTAAAAAAACAAAAAAACAACGGAGTGATGGCGTCCAATTCGTCCGCATGGACACGGCTTAGAAACCGTGTATGTTGCTAACAGACCTTGGTCGATTTTTTTTTTTTTTTGCCATTTGAGCGGTTGGCACAGGAAAATATGTTAGAAAGCCGGAGCTCCCCTAGCTAAACTTGAACGAGATTCATGCGAAAGCATTATGCGGTGTCCCTATTCTTAACCTTAAAGGGACACTAAAGGGAAAAATGGTTTCTTCTGTATCGGTAGATCACCCTTCCACAATACCGAAAACACCACTCTTACCGCGAGGAGCCGCTTGGTAAGGCAGAAATAAACGAAAAACACAGACGGTGATGGCTACGCCACCTTAAAATTCACGCAACAGTTCACCGTGACGTCATGGATTTTGACAGCGTCTTCTAGGTATCAGTTAATTATTTAGCGGTAAAGATTGACTACATTGTGTTCTAAATGAGGCCAAGACTGAATATGGCAAGTTTCGCGAACTTTTACTGAGCCAACGGGGCCCAAATACGAAAAATAACTTTAGAAGTGACGTCACACTGAAGTGCTGACGTCGGGGTTCCGCGCGAAATTCCAAAAAATGTAACTTTACATTCATTTTCTCTACTAATAATTAACCTATTGCAGCGTAATTAACGACAGTAGAGTTTTCGAAGAATACTTAAGCAGTTTAAGTTGATGTAATGTTTTGCTTTAGTGTCCCTTTAAAGAAACACTAAAGCAAAACAATAAATCAACTTACACTGATAAAGTATTCGTTGAAAACTCTGCTGTCGTTAATTACGCTGCACTAGGTCAATTAGAAGAGAAAATAAAGCTCAAAGTAAAACTTCTTTAATTTCGCGCGGAAACCCCAACGTCAGCACTTCAGTGTGACGTCACGACTTCTAAAGTTATTAACACGAAAGTGTTTTATGCCGGGGTCCACCAAGACTTCACTGACGTATTTCCGTCACGGAAATACGTATTTCCGTTACGGAAATACGTCACACGAACATACACGAACATAATACAAAGAAAGAAACCAGAAGAAAAACTTCCACAAACATGCAAAATTTGGAAATCGAACCCACGACCTCTCGGTCCGCGACGATAGATCGCCGAGCGTTTAACCCATTGCGCCACAAACGCATTTGCAGAGAGCTACACAGACGCGCCTTATATATCTAACACTCCTCCGTGTACCCGCGCTCTTGCTCGGGGCGGTGCCGCCGCCTACGAGCAGAAAAGAGAAGTACTGCATTATGACACTAACGCGCACCGACAGTGAACGCTTCGGTGGTCTCAGCACTACGACGCCTCGATGCCAGCATTCGAAGGGACGCTGGCATCAAGAAGCACTACCAACGCCACCTAGGTGGCGTTCACCGTACTCAGCACAGCGGAGCCGTGGCCTCCGCAATTAGCTCTGAAAATGTTTCTGAAGTTGATCGCGGAGGCTGCAATTACGACGCGCTGTACGCGCTGATTTGACTCGGTGACGATTCAGTTACGTGCTTTGTCTTGCGCGTTGTATTCTAGTGTGTCAGTTACGTGCTTCGTCTTTCGCGTTGTGCTAGCGTGTGCAGCGTAGTGCAGCTTCCATATGCACGACGGTTGCTCATGGTCATCGACGTTGGTAGTCGTGATGGAGGAGACGTGCCACCAGGCGTCAGCGTGGGTGCATCAACGCCTAAGGGCGCTTTAGCCACAAAACACCAATAGACATTAGATATCAATGTGCAATAAACATTACACTACTTCTGTGAAGACACGTTTCACTTTCGTGTTCTATACCGATTCCTATATAAGAGGGATCAACCACATTTTTTTGTCGTATTTGGGCCCCGTTGGCTGAGTAAAAGTTCGGGAAACTTGCCGTATTCAGTCTTGGCCTCCTTTAGAACACAATGTAGTCAATCTTTACCGCTAAATAATTAACTGATACCTAGAAGACGCTGTCAAAATCCATGTCGTCATGGTGAACTGGTGCGGGAACTTCAAGGTGGCGTCGCCATTCGCCTTGTGTGTTTTTCGTTTCTACTGTATTGTGACGTCATGACGCAGTATTGTCGTCACATGGAAGCAGGACATTGAGATGTTTTGACACTAACTCCGCCTCACTCCGTCACCCGCTATACTGCTACATTAAGTCAATGTCCATCTCCAGCACTCAGTCGGAGGTTCATAGGCGATAAGATGTCGCCGACCTCTCGAGTGCCCAAAGATCCCTTCAATCAGCCGCAGTTCTTGGAGGACAGGTAAAAGCTAGTGTTCAGAGCATACGTAAAAGCACTCAATAAAATATTGGTTGAAACGGGAAGTGAAATAATAAGCGAGGACGCTTAAGAATGATATAGTGAATGCATATACAACCTCGTAGTCACACAATGCATGCGCACATGCAGCGTAGAACACTCGTAACCACAGAATATTTTTCTTTAATTACAACAAGCAATTACACAATGCGCATGTCGTGCCATACATTGAGCAAAAAAGAATAGATAAATATAGAAATATGTGCAAAATCATTTATTGTTTACCATGATAGTTCGCACATGCGATTTAAGTTTGCGTTGACGTAGTTCGTAGTTAATTGGCATTACAATGTGGGTCAGTCGTGTCAGGAATCTGGAAAGCGAGAAGACATTGCCCATAGCTTGTCCGCGAAAATAGCATTGGTCTCAATGAGTCACTGGATGCTGCGAGGCGACCGAGTGAGCCGGAGCAAGATGAAGGATGTAGAGTTTCAGAAAAACATATAGTCGAAATTATCATGTCGGTATCCTTCAATGGCAGTTCTCGTCAAGCGGGCCCAATCCCACTCCCCGACATCACCTCCGACATGGCCGGCAAGACGCAGTCTTGCGTCTGCGCTAGCTGCTGCAGCTTCCAGATAATGATCAAAGCTTGTGGGTTTCTCCGAGAATCTAGACGGTGTTGTGATCGGTCGTTCACCCCGCGAAACCAGTTGCTCACAGAGGACGCGACAATGGTGAAAGAGCCGACGACCTCGTCAGAGCCATGCGCAACTGCGACGAATCATGGCAAACAGTTGAGCCCTGCCAGGAAGTGCTCGTGCAATAGGCCTTTCCAGGAGTACGTCACAGCGCGCCGGCGACGTCACAGCGTGACGTCACCGGCGCACGTGCAATGACTCTGGTTGGCAAAACACAGCCGCCGCTGGCTTTCTGCGTGGATGCGTGTATTTCTTTTTTTTCTCTCTCTTTGATGCAACGCGCTTCATGCAGGTACCAGTCGGACGACGACTACGACATCCCCCCAGAGTATGCCGTGGCGTTCGCCTACGTACCTGATGAAGAAATGTAGTGTCAACACCATGGTACCGCTCAGCAAAGTACTGTCATCACTAGGCAAATTGGTGTCATTCCTCTGAAAAGTGGTGTCATGTGGAAAGAACACTCAAATCAATGTGCGTGAAACACTACTTTAATGAGAACTCCACGAATAAAACTAAGCTGAGATATCGTAATATGGCTAGTTTGTCGTCTTCTGTTGTTGCGACCTCATAAGCATCAATTAAGCTCGGAAACATAACGCAGCAGCACTAAACACAGCAACATTTCGCCGCAACGCTAAACTCAGCGACACTCTCAGCGACACGTAATGCTCTCGCATTTACACATCACAAGAATTGCTTATGTGCCCCCATAGTTATTTTTGAAACCCTATTATAAATTACACGGCTTACGCGGATCGCCTAAATGTGTAACTTAATCATCAGGACCTACCCTAGCTACTCAGCACGTTTGTGCAAGATCGTCAAGATCATGGCAAGGTCCCTTTAAGAGTGAAACGCTTTGAAAGCTACCCATTAGCGTAGACAGCAGGGCGTGATCCTCATCATCATCAGCCTATATTTATGCCCACTGCAAGACGAAGGCCTCTCTCTGTGATACTGGTATTCAAGAAGGTTATTTTTTTATTCGTGATTTCCTGCCTAAATTTTTCGAACACAACATTATTTTACGTTTTCTTTGAATGTCTCACAATTTTTACTGTGTTTTAGCCTTCCCTAACAAGGTAGCTTTAGATTTTTTGTACCAAAGCTAGTCGTCGCATACCGCCGGGCTTAGAAAATAACGCAAGAAGTTATAGAAACGAACCCCAAATGAGTACAAAAGAACGTGGCGTGGCCTATTATTAACGCAATACGCGACTCCCGGCTTGCGTCCTCTTGGGTACTAAGTCTCCTTGGGTGCACAAACCCGTTTGCGTACGCAAACTCTAAACTCCACAATAATTATATCTTTAATCTTATGCGATTATGGGTCCCACGGTGCATAGGAATATTTAAAGGAAATAAACCAGTCAGACTGTATTGCCCGAGTCCCCCCCCCCCTCAACATTTATCTTTATTAGTCTCTATCACATCTGGAATAAACGTGAATATCTAGAACACTTCTTATCAAAAAACTTGCCCAAAATTTAATGCAGGCAGGCGTAAAGCCCGAGCGTAACAATTAGAAGAAGAAAGACGACTCGGCAATAACCCAGAAACAATACAGGCAGACACAGCACGGGATATTACGGGACATTTTAGCGTGACTGCTTCGAGACCCTCCGCAAACCCAAAAACTGTGACAACAGCTTCGGTCAGCACAGCCTTCAACAGCACAGAAGAGGCGACTGCAGTAGCCCTGGCAATAAAGGCACGGGAGGGAGAAGACAGGCCCGCCTACGTCCTCACGGACTCCTAGGCGGCCGGATTCCTCCTCCACGTAAGAATCCCCAGGATCGCCTTGAACATCTTGAGCGATCGACTAAGGCAAGAACATCACATCGTATGGTGTCCGTAGCATGTTGGTGTTACCGGCAACACAGGGGCATACGCTCTTGCTCGCGAGACTTCAATCCGAGCAACGAAGGACACCCCAATCGAAAATAACAAGCAAATACTAACGTGCGATGTCTTAGAACATCAATGTCGTTCATGCCAAGAACTTGCCCCACCAAACCCGCAGTTAACAATGTAAGAAGTTCGGGGAGGTGGCATGCCATCTGCCCAACCAGGTATGCCAATCAATGCACCAGGTGGGGAGAGGGGGGGGGGGAGCCATCTTTGCTCCATGTGACATGGGAGTGCCAAACACGACCACAAAATTGAAATTCACACCAATCAGCACAACATTTTTTAGAGAGCCTTGGGCCGCCATCCTCACCAGGACTGACCTGGAGACTCACTTCAGCCTCCTCAACCAGGCCCGGTGCGTGGTGGTGGCCACTGAAGTGCTGGACTGAGGACCAACTCTCCGGTCTCCATAACCCTGTTTTTCCTCCAAGAAATATATATATATATATATATATATATATATACCTTAGCGTGTCACCGTTTTATTGCGCAAAGCAAAAACATTTTGGAAAAACCCTTTCGAAACTTTTCCTTTGCTGCTGTCGATATGTGTTTTAACTCCAAAAACGTTTGTGACGCCATCTGAAATCTTCTGTGCCAGACAAAAACAATGGAGTGTGTTGTATCGTGCATGATACCGTAAGGAGACATTACAGACATTACTCAGTCCCTGACTGTTTATGCCATCCTCATCTTACTCTTCAGGCCGGCTCCAAGCACGCGCCATCTAATGGCGCTGCAGTCAGCAGCGATGCCTTGTACAACATATGCTGTCATGAACTGGTCACCGGCATCTGATTATTCCGCTACTGCAGCTGTAAATCACCCTTCACAAACTGGCACGTCAGGAGCGGATAACTATGAGAATGCACCCTTTAACCATGAACCACCTGCTGCACAGCGCACGCAACAAGCTTCATTTAATCTGCCGGGATGCGAGGCACGCGTGAGAAGAAGCGCCCGTAACAAGAAGACACCGAAGAAGCTGCAGGACTACGTTAGGCAATATGGACAAACAACTGTTTTTTTTTTCTTTTCTTTTTTTTCTTCGTGTTTTGTATTTTTTTTTTCCAAGAGGGGATCAGAGATACCGAACTTCATTTTGCTGATAGCTTCGCGGTGAACGGCCGCTAACTTGGAAGCATTCCAGACACGCCCATTTCCAATAGGTAAGAGGCGGGTCCACGCTTCTCAATAATTTTCTTGGGCACAGAAAACTGTGGAGATAGCTTCCCATGAACTGCAGGTAATTTAACCCGCACGTAGTCACCAACGACGAAGTTGGGTTCCTTGGCACCGCGCTTTTCATCGGTGTAACGCTTCGACTTGATTTGCTTGTTCTTGATGCGCTCTCGCAACTCCTGCAGTGCCTTTGAAGGGTCCGTGCTGAAACATTTGTCAGGCAATCCCACAATGTCGAGTCTGGTTCGAGGTTGTCGTCCATGAAGAAGAACAGCGGGTGCCACACCAGTAGTCGCATGAGGCGTACAGCGATATGTTTGCAGGTAATCAAGCATCGCTGTTCTCATATCCCGGCGTTCTAACAGGGCCAATTGAATATATGACTTTAATACCCTGTTAAATCTTTCAACCAAACCATTAGCTTGCGGGTAATACACAGAAGAGTTGTAATGCCGGATTCCGCGCTCTGTGAGAAATTCTTCAAAATTCGCTGAAGAAAATTGTGGTCCATGATCAGGATACGATACCGCATGAATATCCTTCTCTTGCGAAAAGTTCAAGTAGAAATTTCTTCCCTGTATACGTTGTCGCATCTCGTACGAAAGCCACCTCTGGCCACTTGCTGTAATAGTCAAGAACTCTAATGGCAAAACGGCAGTCGGCTGAAGCTTGCGTGAAAGGTCCCACAATGTCGATAGCGACTTTTTCCCAGGCTTTCTCGGGAAGAGTGACGGGCTGCATTGCAGCTGCAGATGTACGCGCGGATTTGTCGCATGACTGGCAAGTTACACATGTGCGCACAAGTTCTTCAATGTGATTATCCATGCATGGCCACCAATATGACTCTCTAAGATGAGCTATCGTGCGACTAATTCCTGGGTGTGACTCATGGGCCAGATCCATAAGACGGCGTGTCCGAGTTGTAGGCACGACAATCCTGTCACCCCGGCGCAGAACGTCGCCAACAACAGAGAGTTCAGATCGCACATGAAAGTACGGTAGCAGCTCTTTTGACAAGGATTTCTTGTCAGGCCAAGAAGTAGTGATAAACTGCTTCACTTGAGAGATAACCTGATCGGCGGCACATGCTTCTTGAAGCTCTTGCATGGTAACCACTGGGGACAGAAGACATATAAATTCTTCTTCGGGTGCATCGCGGATGAAACTCTCTAGGGGCAGCCATGACGTTTTCGCTACCCTTCCTGTACTCCATGATGTAGTTGTAGCACAGCAACCGGGCTTTGCCCGCGTGGGTTCGAATCCCATCCTCGTCGCCAAATATGTTGTATCGTGCATGATACTGGAAGGAGACATTACAGACATTACTCGTCCCTGACTGTTTATTCTATCCTCATCTTCCTTTTCAGGCCGGCTCCAAGCACGCGTCATCTAATGGCGCTGCAGTCGGCAGCGATGCCTTATACAACAGAGTGCTAAATGTTTTTCCTTTCTCGTTCTCCTGAGTTTCGCGTTCACTTCACTTCTGTAGCAGTTGAGCTTTATTTCACAGTTTCTAGATATTTCGCTTCAACCTATCTTTCTATTTTCTTAATTTTTTATACCATAGTGCTGCCCAATTCACGGCCAATCCACCCGAGTGGGGGGCTCCATTTCACGGAGTAGCAACAAGCCGAGCAACCAATCAGGAGGGGAGAAGAAGACGATAACGACGAGGAGCAACCTCGGTATTTCTTCCCGAGCAAGCAACTTTCGTTTCTGCAGGAGGTTTCAACCTGTCCTTTCTGCCTGCTGCCGTGTCCGAGTGCGCGGCTTCAATCACGCTTGCTAGAAGACAAGGCGCAGCTACTGAGGTATTCCTTCTCCCGCGCCGACCGGCGCTGCCGCAGCCGCCGGGCGAAGCAATGAACACCCCAGAACGCCGTACCCGGATCGCCGTGGTCGTCACGAGCTGCTGCCTTGTAAGCACTGTCTCTGTAGCTGTCAAATTTCCCTGGGCCCAGACAACATAACCACATATTTGTTATTTATTGGTCGATGTTGATTCAAACAGTGGTCCAGAAATATTATCGTCGGAGATGCTCATAATATCGTCGAGAGTACCCTCAGTCAAATGGTAAGGAACAGGGCCCGAATTCACAAAAACTTCTTACGCTAGAATTTTTCGTAAGAAAGAATCTTAGCCAATCCGGATGCCAGACATATCATTAGCGAAGGCAGCCAGCCAAATGCAAAGGGAAGTTACGAAAGAAAAACTTTCGTGAATGTGGCCCCAGAACTTAAGCTAAGGCGTTATTTCGGTTCCGACCCAAGGCACAGGTCGGCGTTCCTTGACACACACGCTGAGACTGTTACGTGCATTTTGCATATAGGCAGGAACCGGCAACAATGCTTCTTTTAGAATGTGCTGTCTCGAAACAGAGAATCTTGTACACGATTCGTAATGTAGCTTACATCTTGTCGTACCTGATCTTCACGATCGCCCTATGGTTTCAGTGTTTTGCTGCAATTTCCACCAAGGTGGAAGACTGCGTTGGCTGGGCATTTTGTTCGAGATTACGTGCAACATTGTGCTGAAATTTCGCTCTACTGTCACCTCGAGCTCAATAACTAAGGGATCAGACGTGCTAATGTGCAGCTTTCTGTCGTAAAAAGCTAAATGAATAACAAGGATGACGCTTAGATGCAAAAGTTTAGGTTCGGTGAAAGCGCATGTCACTTCCCATGAATGAAGTAGATGCCAGGTGGGCCCTGTCACTTTTGTCTTCCTCTGCGATGCGCTATATGGCTGCTGCTCGCACAGGACGACATCTAAACATTTTTGGTGCTTCCAGGGCTGGAACTGCCTCAGTCTCTCCTGCGCTCTCAGCCGTGGAGCCGAGAAACATTCGGCATAGCTAAGAATTCCGGTAAGCTTCATTTTCCGTCTACGCACGAACAGTATTAGTGCGTCTGCCTAAACCTGACACTCTTGTACGTGAAGTGGCTGCGTGTGCAATTTTGACGGAAAAGTCAATTTAGAAACAATTCATGGAAAGTGTTCTGTCAAGCAAGAATACTTCATCAATCTGAAGTATCTAATACAATCTGAAATACCTCTGGTGTTTCGTCTCAGCCCGATATAATTTTGTTCGTCAAGTGCCTTACCGCACTTCTTCCCTAGATATGCGAACATAATGATTAAAATACATATTGTTTACAAATATAGATTTCACAAAAGGGACACGTCAAATGATTTTGCAATGACTACCTGCACCACGGAATCACGGAAGACTCCTGCTTTTGCTTCTTCTTGTATAGTTTTTCACAGTCACTATCGCTCACTGAAAACAGCAATATTGCACGTTTCCCTTTCTTTTAATTTTTTTTCACAATGCAGAGTTCGTGAGTGTCAATGCTATCATCGACTTCGTGTACGCCACCAACGCGGCCAGCGACATTCTCCTGATATGGGTCATTTGCTACGTAAGTGCTGAAAGGTTTTATACTTGATGTCATGGTGACGAAATATTATCGATGACAAGTTTACATTTGCTTCAGTCCAGCGCAATATTAGAAGCCACACTGTACAAATCTCAAAAGCACAAAATTCGCGCAATATTTAGTAGCCTAAACACGAAATTCTCTTCGTTTAGTTCGACCACCTAGTATTAACCAGTCAAATCACCCGTTCGCTTTGCTTGGTTGTGCTTCTTTCTGTCACTCTCTTGCGTCTGTCTCTTCTGCACTTTTTTCCACCTCTTACGTCAGTCCTCATCCGGTGAAACACTGTTTTTGTAATGAATTGCTGACTATCTCGGTCTGACATCTTTCATTCGTGCTTGCTTACTTGCTCTATCGCTCGCTTGCTCGCTTGCTTTGCTTTGCTTATTGCTGCCAATGTCCATGATGTTCACTTCTTTCTTTCTTCCTCATCACGGTCGCCGTCGTTATCTCTATCTTCAGTGACCATCATTTTTCTTGACTTGTGACGCAAACTGTTTATTCAACAGCAGCCTTTCAGAGCGTACGCCATGATAAGGTGCAACTTAGAACCAGAGCGCCATTATGGGAGCGATAGGTACGCGTAGGATTACCAGACACACAATATTTGTCCCAATACTGTGCTACTTAGGTTCGGCCGATGGAGTTCTTGCCTTTGTGGTATAACCTGATAATCGGTACCGTACTACAACTGCTGATACCGGCTGACCCTTCTAAAGAACACCGAGCCAGTATACAGGTTGTTTCTTTTTAGCTGCACCAAATTTTTAACAATTGCCTGTGGCAGATAGCACAATTATAATCCTTAATCTAAACCCCTCGATGAGGCGGCCATTATTTCCACGATAAATCAAAACGCCTAATTGAATGTTTATATAATTATTTTAAGGCCCATCTTTCAATCTACGGCTCATAGCCGCTGAGTTCTCAAGGCGTATCCACTTGGAATGAATTCTCTGGACTCAACCAGTTTCGAGATATTAATTTTCAAAGTGTCCGACAAAATGCATGGGCGTTCTAGTTAACTTTTTGAGGAAAACGCTGTTTTATTTAAAGCATCTGGCTAAGGCAATTTTTTTTAATTGGTGCAGCTAAAATTAAACACCCTGCATATGATTGTACAGATCCTGCAAGGGTTCTCGTCTCTATAAGAGCTTACCCGGAGCAAGTTTGACGGCTCTTCTAAGCAGTTCTCATTTAAATAGATTATGCAATGACTGTTGCGGGTACAGCTTTTTTTTTTTCGTTATCTCATTGTTCCGTCAATCAAAGCGTGCTCGATCCTAGATGTGTGCTGCAAATGCAACACGTCATCTTTTCTTTCTTTGTCTCGCTAATATCTCGATGAAGGAGATTGCTCTGTCAATCGAGCAAACGGGAAACTTTTTCTTCCTACATTTCTGACGCAGTTCTGCACAATGTAACCAAAACGAAGCCCGTGTGCTTGCGTTGTAGTGCACGTTAAAGAACCCCAGATGGTCAAAATTAATCCGGAGCCCTCCACTACGGCGTGCCTCGTAATCAGAACTGGTTTTGGCACGTAAAACCCCAGAAAGAAGAACCAAAACGAAACTTCAACCGTGAGCTGGAAATATCACAGTGCCTCCGGCAAAAACCAAAGCCTTGTTTCATGCAATACGCTTGTGGATTTTGTTAAAATCAACAGTATTAAAAAATGAAGTGATTCCTCATAACAGCGCCTGGTACGTGCTCACTGTGTCTGTAGCCACGAACATAACCTTATCTCGCAGCAAACCCGTCAACGCAAGCTGGGGGCCATTGCTGACTCAAAGGCAAGTCATTCTAAACTTTCGCAAAGTAGTATTTTAAGCATAAAGAGAATTCGAACATACGCGCTGCTTTAGCAGCTTTTGTAGTAATTCATTAAGCCGCGCTTCCTGTCGTTTCGTATCGTGTCGTAGGCTTATAAGCGCAGACGGCGAATTTTAGCGGTCATAAATAAACACAGCATAAAAGTAACAATACTGAGGTTGGTGGCGCCAGCCACCAGCCCTTGGTAAAGGTAATGTTCATAACATTTATCCACATGTAACTTCTAGGAATTACCAACACATAATTCCATCAGCTTTTGTGCTAAGCATTGCTTTAATGGAATGTTACCAGATGGCGCTTGACTATTGATAGCCATATAAAGAAAGCGCACATTGAGGTGGGAGGGAGACAGACCGTCGCTCACGGGAATAAGTTGCCGCGGTTTGCCGAGGGAAGGCTCGCTCGTTGATTCACAAGTGCCACGGTGGTGTGGCGTCACTTTTTGTATTTCCCAGCTATATTAAGGATTGTCGATTAACCTTTTTATTCGATTAACGAATAATCATTCATCATTTTAGCCTTCAATAGATTATTCGTTTTCGGCAAAGGGTCTTTCGATCGATTAATTGATTAATCGAAATTTTCGCCAGCCACTTTAGAAAGGTTGAATCAGTTATTTACTTTTGTATAGGACTATATTTTCGTGTTTGAGAAGTTAAACCAAGTTAGAAATCATCATCATCATCATCATCATCAGCCTATATTTATGTCCACTGCAGGACGAAGGCCACTTCCTGCGATCTCCAATTACCCCTGTCTTGCGCTAGCTGATTCCAACTTATGCCTGCGAATTCCCTAACTTTATCACCCCCATGCACCTAGTTTCCTGCCGTCCTCGACTGCCACTTCCCTTCTCTTGGTATTCATTCTGTAACTCTATAATGGTCCACCGGTTATCCATCCTACGCATTACATGGCCTGCCCAGCTCCATTTTTTTCCTCTTAATGTCAACTAGAATATCGGCTATCCCTGTTTGCTGTCTGATCCACACCACTTCTGTTCCTCTCTCTTAACGTTAGGCCTAACATTTTTCGTTCCATCGCTTTTTGTGCGGTCTTTAAGTTGTTCTCGAGCTTCTTTGTTAGCATCCAAGTTCCTGCCCCCTATGTTAGCACCGGCAGAATGCAATGATGAATGCAATTTGGCCTTGTAATGTAATAAATCTCTTGCTTCACGTTTGCCTTGTCTCCAAAATCCACGCACCCATAGAGAAGGTCTGCTGCAAACCAGAACCCGTATTTTCTAATGATCGATTTCATTTCCCATTCACTTCCCCTTTCTTCGTCGGCTCGGACATCGCCGTGGCGCCGTTGTTGCCGGACTCGAAAAATAGAATGGAAAACGACACGAAAGGTTTGCAAATTTAACACTGGTCCAATAGCACGCAGGCCATAATTTGCCCGTGTTACTCGCAATAGGACGCCTGTAAACATAACGGTTAATATTAATGCGAAGGCTTCCGTAGCTACTTCCTCGGATTTTTCGCGTAGTCGTCGGTCTTCGGGGTAACTTCCACGCCACACCTGCAATCGCACTGCAGCCAATGCAATAGTGAGCAGGTGTTTCGCCTTGACGTGAAACATTCAGTCACGTCATATGTCACCAGATGGCTCGTCTAGTTTAGCTTAGAGCGCTCTGCTCGAAATGGCGTTATGGTGCCTCCACTCGTCCTATATAAAACATGTTTCACGTTTGGTTCTGTTCTAATGCGAAGCAGTATTCGCCTCTTACCAAATCACTTTGTTGCGAGTAGGTAGGTTCCTGTCTCGCCTCGTTTGGGATCTCTTAAAAAAAGTACTTGTGCGATAGTTGGATTTGAAGCACGATCTTCGAGCTCAGTTACCTCATGCCCTACCTATCAGGTCAAGTTTTGTTTTTGCAGCCGCCTGTCAACCTACTACCAACTACCAGTCTTATCACACTCCTTCCTATGCGCAAAGCTTTGAGACTTTAAGACTGCTGCTTTGGGAATGTTGCCGCATGCGTCACGTCACATACCAACTATTTTCTTTTATTCGTGCAATGGTTCGCCGGTTTACCTCCCCCCCCCCCCCCCCCTCCGCTTCCTTCATGGCAGCTAGTGCTTTCAGATGCTGCACCGCTTTCAGGACCAGTGTAGTTCATCAGGTGCGCTGCTTTCTGGATCGACCCAGGTCCTAATGGAACGGGCATAAACGTTTCATTTCCCGAGCGATTACAATAAGCTAATCGCTCTGTCATTGTCGTAACCGTCCTCGTGAAGTCACCGTCGTGCCGTGTTTCTGCCATTGTCGTCGTAGATACGTTCGCGTGATGCACACAAATTGTCGCCCCACGAGGACGTGTTACGCCATTTTGTAACGCTTCGCAGAATCCCGAACGACGGCAGGGGCGCTATAACGTAAAATGATTCCAAACTGTTTTGATTCCTATTTCTGCAATCAGCCTCCACAATTGGTCAAAACATTTTCGGGCCACTCCCAACTTCGCCTGTCTGTTACGCGACGTCATGAAAACCGTGATAGCTCGCCATCTCATATAACGTGTACATACTGATTATGCATGATTAAACCACACAAAAGAAAAATAATAATTCCTGATTCGACGCCTTTTCACCGTTAGCCCTCTGCTATTGGTCCAATGTTTTCTGGCTACGCCCACTTCTCCTGTCTGTCACGCGACGTCACAAAACCGCGAAAACTGACCACGTCAAAGTGACGTGTACGCGAAAAAAAATGCATTAATATGCCGAACAAAACTGAAAAATTTTTCTGAATAGCCACAGACTGTCCCATTCCGAAAGGAATAGAAGATGGCTGCCCGCCGATCGCTCAGGCCCTCGCTACTCGCACCTGCCGGTGAGCATGTATTTATTTGCGCATGATCAACCTTTTTGCGTGGCAGTATAAAACGTTATCGAGCCCTTTTGGCATGCATACGACATCGCTCTGCCAATTCTTCCTTGCTGAGGATTCGTTTTAGTGGCATTCTTATCCTTCCGTTGCACGCCGCCGCGATTTTCGACCAGCCACCGCAAGCTAAGTAAGGCGAACCGGACCAATCGGAGAAGCCGGCACCCCCTCTTCATGCGGTTATCTATTTTCACTGTGCTGGCTCGGCCCCATAAAATCCTCTCCACTAGAGCGTGCTCCTGGCCTCTTGTCAGCTAATTAGATAAGAAACACCGCTGAGTGTAGGCAATGTCATTGGTTTTGAAAGCAAACGAAGGTGACCTCCTATAAACGAGGAGAGCGTTTGATTGGGTTGTTCAGACAACGCTGCGGGTCACCGCCCGATGCTTGCGTTGGTGGTTACGTAAATTTGACGTCAGGAGTTTGGAATCAAAACAGTTTGGAATCATTTTACGTTATAGGGCCCCAGATAGCCATCTACCTGCAAAATGTTTCGCATAACATTGATCCACACTTTTGCGTGAGATCTGCATAATTTATTTTCGCACGCGTACTGGTTCAGTAAAGAAGGCTGCACAAATCACAACGAATGCGCGACTCGTAAAACTAGCCCCTATAAGCCTCATTTATAAGAGAGAATTGAGCCGCGATACAATGACTTTCTTACATTTGCCCGGTGCAGCTGGTAAGACGCGTTCTGAAGCTGTTCATCACATGGAACGGCTTCGCCATCTTCCTACTTTGGAGCATGTCCTGCGCGACTTCACTGCGAACTCCTGTCCTGCAAGTAAGTGCGAGAGAGTATCTGGGAAGATTGAGTGGGTGAGAGAGTGAGGGAAAAAGATACGAGAGTGCGCGAGTGAGTAGGCGAGTCCGTTGGTCAAGTCAGTGAACCAGTCGATCCTGTACAGTCGTACAGTCAGATTGCCAATTATTGAGAATTATTTCTTGGCCGAGTTGGTACTTGCTGAAAGACACATATGTTCAGAAGGAGCCACACAAAAACAGGTTTCTAGCTTTCTGGTTTGTCTTCTTAGCGGAAATTATTTTTCAGATATTTAGGGCTGCACTTCTATATGAATTTCATGAATCAAAACTCTCCTGCCAGGGAATCTAGATAAAAAGGGCTGATAAACTGTTGAAGCGAAGCCAGCCGCACTGTACTAGATACCTTGCAAAGATTCCCAGGTACGCGTAGATTAAAACAAGACTGATCATCATTTCACAATCATTCGGCACAAGCGTGCGAGCTACAGCAGCAATGAGCCAAGCAAGAGCTCAATGCCCCTGTGCCCTCCACTGTCAGAGCTTGGCCTGCGCAGTCCCAAGCATCTCGAGTGCCAGAATATTCCCCATAGCCTTCAACGCGGTACCATATTATTGTGAATTGTTTTCACACAGTCGAACCCGGATATATCGAATCTGAAGGGGATCACAAAAAAGTTCGGTATATATATATATATTTTCAAGGGGATTTTACTGCTGTTTGACATACGCAATAATTCGTTATATGTGGGATCGCTATATCCGATATTGACTGTATAGCAAAGTATACTTGCGAGAACAGCCTACAGCCCGCCTCGTGTGCTTCGCTTATAGCATCACGAACACTCCCAACCTCCGCAAACCTCAGACAAGCCGTGCGTTAATTCTCCTCCGGAGCATTGAAACGTGAGAAATTCGATATGTAGACTGCGAGATTCTCGGACGGAGATTCGCTTTATACACAACCCAAGCTGCCCCCCCCCCCCCCCCCCTGCAATGTTTTCACTCCACACATTGTTAGATCACCAGCACACCTTCCGGAGGAAGCCTCGACACTGAAGGACGGGGTTTTGATCGCTTTTACAGTGGCTTTACATGGCATATGCATGCATATGCCATGTAAAGCATGTTTTCTTCATGTCTGTCATATATTGACGGCACAAAAAAAAAATGACCGTACCGCAGATTTGCGGTAAACATGTTTTCACTCGTGACCCAGTGGCAGTCAGGCGCTTTGCATGGTGGCTACGCTGCCGTGCGGCGCAGAATCACGGCCAAATTTTTCCTCTTGTCGATTGGAATTCCCTGGACTTTGTTCGAATAAGCGCTGGTGCAGGACTCAGAGGCACCCCCGAAGTTTGTGTACTTCTTGCCGCGAGTACTTTCCGAGCAGTCTTCAATATTCCTGTTTGCCCACCCTGCAAGGCGCCGTAAGACGCTAGTTTGTGCACGTAGTCGAAAAGACTCTGGGTGTTTCAAATATTCTGCGGACTGTAAGCACGGTATTGCCTCCTTCTCCTTCCTTACAATCTTTGAATTTCTTTTGTTTGTATTTAAGTATGTTAATACTTCATCAACTAAGCAAGAAAACGGAGAATAAATCTGTTTAACTATTCAACATGCCTTATTGTTTTACTGCTATCAACAGGTCCCACTTCACGCTCGAAAAGATCGCACAAACGAAACACGTGAAGCCAACGTCACGCCAGATGCCCTGATAGGCTTCGAGGTGAGTCAACCTAAACACCATTGAACCATGCCGTGAACAGCACCCTAAGTAAGCATCCTGAATAATCCCTACGGAAGGCAAACAAAAACGAAGCCTGAATTTCAAAAAGAGAACTGTAGGCCTTTTTTTTTTTTGTATCCCACTCCATTCGAAAGGCTCCTCTCGTTGAGAAAAGACGCAACGATGTACAATAATCCTAGACCCATAAAGTATGTTCAGCTAGTGTATGTAAGTCGTTTCTGTAAATCTAGCGCTTATCAATAAGATAGTACAGCATCATTGACGGACCTGGCGTTCGACTGTCTAGTAAAAGCAACACCCTGCATAAGGCCTCGATAGGGAGCTGCAGAACGTCTCCTATGCAGGTCCCCAGAATTGTGACAAATCAGCAGTAAGACGTTAAAACACAATCCCGTCATTAACCTTATACCCAGAACAAGGCACAGGTGGAAGAGACACCACCGCAGACTTAAACTGAGACCCCTAATACCTGCCTCATCCGCGAACTTCCAAATACGTGTAAGAACTTTGATTTCCGTGTGTCAATAGAGAAAAAAAAATCTTGCCCCAAATAAGCTATAAGTCCAAGTCCAGAAGTTATATCCAAACAAGACAGAAGCTTACAGGAAGATGGAGGCTTGAAGTGATTGAAAGTCACTGACCAAGGAATGTCTCTGTGGCCAACGTTTCGGAAACAAGAGTCGTCTTCGTCGGGACAGCAACTGCCGATGACACGTCGTTTTCAGAAGTGGCCATCGTTTCACACAGGAACACGCTAATGACTTGCTCTGTATAGACACACACTCGTAAGTTCGTGGTGAGAATTCATCAATTTTTTTAGAATTTTGTAACTCGAGGAAAGACATGGGCAGTGCCTTTTCTTTCATCAATTTCCGAAACATGACAAAACTTTATTTCGCATTCTTATGAAGGTTTACACGAGCAGCGGCAATTTGGTAACACGACAAACACGGGAAAAACAGCAACCTCACCGTAAGTCCAGAGAAATCGCGGGCAGGAATCAGAAGAAAGCAAGTTTGGCACTTCTGTCTCTTTTACACTGGAGTTCACAATTTGACGATTTATTTATTTATTTATTTATTTATTTATTTATTTATTTATTTATTTATTTATTTATTTATTTATTTATTTATTTATTTATTTATTTATTTATTTATTTATTTATTTATTTATTTATTTTAAAAATACTGCGGACAAGAAGTCCAAGCAGAGTGAGCATGATACACAAGATTATTTACACAAACATACAGGATGAAACAAGTTTGTATCAAGCTTTTCACACAATGTGTCGTCATAAGGTGGACGATTAAGAAAATTTATACAACTTGGTTATAATAAAACTCTAACACGAAATAACACCATTAATTGCACAAATGGTATACAGATCACGGGCGCTGGGGGAAGGCTTCAGTTAGTTTATTCCAGTCAGCTATTGTTTGTGGGAAAAAAAAGAGTACCGAAAAGTGTCAGTCCGTGCGAAAACTGGTGTTAGCGAATGAGAGTAGTGGTGTCGAGTGGGTCTGCTTATCAAGGGGGATACGTATGTTGCGGTGTCTAAGGGTAGCCTATGATTAATTAAGTTTGATAGAAACTCTAATCTACTTTCTTCTTCGAATTGGTAATAGTTCAATGCCAGTTTGCGGTTAGTAATGCAGTGGGGGAGTCAGTAGTCCTAAATTTATTGTAAATAAATTCGACTGCTTTTCTTTGGATTCTTTCAAGGTTCTTAATGTAAAATTTTGTGCGAGAGTCCCAAACTATAGAAGCGTACTCAAGTTTTGACCTAATTAAGGAAAAGTAAGACAGTAGTTTAACACTAGGCGGGGCAGTTTTTAGTTTGTGGCGTAGAAGGAATAGTTTCCGGAAAGCAGCAGAGCAGACGTTATTTATGTGTAAGTTCCACGATAAGTTGCTGGTTATTGTTAGACATTTATATCAGGCTACTTTCTGTAAAGGTGCTGCAGCCATATTGTAAGTGTAGTCTATGGGGGGCTTTTCTGCGCATTATGGGGAGATGGACACATTTAGTTGCATTAAGAAGCATTCCCCATTGCTCACACCATTTTAACACATGCCTAAGTTAGTGTTAAGGTCACATTGGTCACTAAGTGCAGGTAACTTCTCTAAACAAAACACAATCGTCAGCAAACAGACGAATTTGTACTGTGGTGTTAACCACATTGACAATATCATTGATAGATGTAGAGCAAAAAAAGTAGGGGGCCGAGTACGCTCCCCTGCGGAACGACAGAAGATAACGGAAGGCAGCGTTACTTGTCACACGTCTCCTCATCACTAAGAAACTTCCTTCTCACTTGAGGAGAGCGGGAATATTTATCCTCGGCGGAAATTATACTGTAACGGGATCACGGCTTCAGAGTGCAAATAAATTTATCTTAAACGCCACACGCTTGTCATTTCAGGCTGAAGGAGGCGTTCGCTTTTGGAGTCCGCTGGCTGTCTTCACGGGAGTAGCTTTCATCAGGGTGAGTGGTACACTCACGCTGTTAGGAATATCTTTTTTCTTCTTATTGCTTGAGAATGGTATGCGCCTCGGCTAGTTCGATGCACATTGCAACATGATTCCGAGCCGATAATAGCGACATGGACAACGACACAGCCCCATCAAAACACACGACTTGTCACATACCTTCAGGGGGGTGTCCTTGTCACTATATTATGCTGGAATTTGTTTTGTACTGTTCATTTACTTGTACTAAGAGCTGATCCAGAAATACAAATCCAACTTCGGTTCATGACTGATATTGAATATGAAAAGGTGACAGTTGCCAGATGTCGAAACTGAAGAAGCGTAAGCTATTGAAATCGCTATAGGATTTCAACGTTTATTCCCTCTATATTGAACTTATCGACCTGTCAGTGGATAAAAAGCATCGCTTTAGTGTTTCCGTAGCTATAGCATTCAGATTCTGCGAAGGAAGTCGTCAGTTCTTTTCAGGCCTGAGGCGACCTAATACGATGATGGCGGAACACAAGCACGCTACCGAGTAGACCGGCATTCGGTACCCGTTCAAGAACCCTAGGCGATTGGAATTGTTTCAGAGCGCCCTACTAAGGCCCGAATTTCTCACAGCCATATTGTGGATTTGGAAAGTGAAACCTCATAAAATGGGGAGGCTGGTCGTCACTTGCTGCTCCACATGAATGGGGAACAAGTGGACTTTCTCCAACAAGAAGACTTGCTCCACAGAGCGTCCTAAGCACCACACTTTTATTAGTGTCCCCCTATAGCGTACCGGTGTATTATTAATACATTGGCTAGAGCTAGCTGATACCGCCCTGTGTACTCATCAAAATACATTTAATTCATTTTTCACTGACATAAAGTAAAATTCGATTACAAGCATACGCTGAAACACATCAGAGCAAGATGCTGAGTGTTACTTAATTCGGTTTTACTCGTTACACTGGTGGTTAGTTCACTAATATTTGGCCCACGTATTGGTGCCTGCCTCCCAAAACAAACGGGTTAAGTTTACATTGCGACTTTCACCACTTAGTAAGACGTATACTATACAGCATGTGTATCGGTCGGATAAATCTAGAATTAAACTAATTTAATTTTGCCCCCGTTTGTAGCAGCTATTCTGCCTAGTGAACATGCATGTCTTTCGTTGTTGTGATGTGTACTTGTGCTCTGATGATTGAGAGGACACGCGTGTAAAATCTGTCACAGTTTACAGCTGGAATCTGTAAGGACATCTTGTTCACTCTTTTCGCATGCTTGTAACAAAGGAAGAACATTATTTGCCACAATTAACTTTTTTTATTCACGTGAGAACTGTTTAGAAGTCACTAAATAGATAAGTCGTGCGTACGTCAAGAAAAGTGTAATTGCGGATATTCCGTAAATATTTTGGCGCGTCTAACATGGATATATCCCTGCATTAGGACTGGAGACAGACGCCCCATACCTTGACGCATGCGTTGGGACGTTCGCGTCTTAATTGGGCGTCCTTCAGATATCCAAATTAACCTGGGGCACAATCCATTTGACACCCACGACCTGCGCGTAGGTTGCCGTCCTGATGTATTGCTTCGTGGGCTACCTGGGCTTGCTCTCGGAGGCGGCCAGCGACAGCTTCTTCGATACGCCTGTCGACGTCATTCCCAGCTCGACTGCTTCTTTGTCGTCAGTGCGGCCATCGTCGTCTGCATTGGCTCCGCGCGAATACGGGGCTTACCCCAGAAAGCCGTCCCAGGCCTCTACATCGCATGTGTCTCAAACGAAGATTACCGATACACAGTAAGATCACCGCATTACTTCCAACTTTTTTTCCGGTTCACGACTTTTACTTGTAGTCACAACCTTTTTGCCGCAGCGTCACGATCAGAGATGAATATCTAGCTATGGACCAGGGGCACTATAACTTAAAGCTATTTCAAACTTTTCTATTTCAATTCTGCAATAAGCCCTCCACGATTGGTCAAAACATTTTCGGGCCACCCCGAGCTTCGCCTGTCAGTCACGCGACCTCACGCCTCACGAGAACCGCGATAGCTTGCCATGTGATATGACGTGTACACAATGATTATGCATGATTAAACAAAAAAAAATCTTATTCCTGATTCGACGCATTTTCGCCATTAGCCCTCTGCTTTTGGTCAAAAGTTTCAGGGCTGCGCCCACTTCGCCGGGCTGTCACGCGACGTCATAAAACCACGAAAACTCACCGCGTCAAAGTGACGTGTACGCGTTAAAGATGCATTAGAATGTCGAACTAGACGGAATTTTTTCCGAATAGCCAGAGACTGCCCCGTTCCGAAATGAATAGAAGATGGCTGCCAGCCGATCGCTCAGACACTCGCTACTCGCATCTGCCAGTGAACATGGATTTATTTGCGTATAATAAACATTTTTTGCGTGACAGTAAAACGTTATCGAGCCCTTTCGGCACGTATACGACACCGCTCTGCCAACTCTTCCTTGCTGAGGATTCGTTTTAGCGACATTCTTAACTTTCCCTTGCACGCCGCCGCGATTTTCGACCAGCCACCACAAGCTAAGTAAGGCGAAGCGGACCAATCGGAGACGCCTGCACTACCCTCTTCAGCCGGTTATCTATTTTCACTGCGCTGGTTCGGCCCCATCAAATTGCCCTCTCCACTTGAGCGTGCTCGCCGCCTCTTGCCAGCCGCATTAGATAAGAAAAACCGCTCAGTGTAGGCAATGTTATTCGTTTTGAAAGCGAACAAAGGTGACCTCCTACAAACTAGAAGAGCATTTGATCAGGAGATTAGAATAAAAACAGATTGGAATAGTTTTATTTTATACGGCCCCAAGGCAGCGTCTCTCGTGCCGTGGTACTGCTTATTGTACTGACTTCTTTATTATGTGTGATTTTTAGTATGAGGCCGCTACTGCAACTATAATCGCTCGAAAACGTTGTATGCGTATTTTCATGGTGTCCTGAAAGAACAGGATCATTCACATAGCTTCTATTCAGAGGAAATGAACGACAAAGATAATGTTCCACAGCCTGGCAAGAGAATAAGAATTCAGTATCGCCAGTCACCCTCTATAGCCTGTACAGGAGTACGTTTATCTATGTCAATTATTCACATGGGACCCTGATCAGGAGAAAGAAATTTGCAGGCGAATAAAAATGGGTTGGAGTGCATACGGCAGGCACTGTCAAATCCTGACTGGGAGCTTACCACTGTCGTTGAAAAGAAAAGTGTACAATAATTGCACTCTAACGGTGCTAACATATGGGGCAGAAACATGGAGGTTAACAAAGAAGCTCCAGAACAAGTTAAGGACCGCACAAAGTGCCATGGAACGAAAAATGCTAGGCGTAAGATGCTAGGCTAGTAAGAGACAGGAAGAGAGTGGTGTGTATCGGAGAGCAAACGAGCATAGCGATATTCTATTTGACATAAGAGAAAGAAATGGAGTTGGGCAGGCCATGTAATGCGTAGGGTAGATAACCCGTGGACCATTAGAGTTACAGAATGGGTGCCAAGAGAAGGGAAGCGCAGTCGAGGACGGCAAAAAACTAGACGGGGTGATAAAATTGGGAAATTTGCAGGTCGCAATTGGAATCAGCTAGCGCAAGACAGGGGTAATTGGAGATCGTAGGAAGATGCCTTCGTCCTGCAGTGGACATAAAAAATAGGCTCATGCTGATGGTAATGGACATGCTAGAAGTGACAACCAGCCACGTTAAACCTCTAGACAAGTGATCGAAAGCTTATATGGCCGTTATCCGCAATCCAATTTACCCAAATTTACATTCGGTGGAAATGGGGGTCATGTTACTGTGTTATTATGAGTGTTCCCGAAATGACTAAATGCATGTTTAAGTTTTATTAATTTAATGCGTTCAATGAGGCATGTAGTAGGTTTACCCAGTGTCGTCGGTGAATTCAACGAGGCAGCTCATTCATATTCGGTGAAGATAAGGGGCAGCTGATGACATGTAGTAAACCTTAACAGTGTTTGGTTAAGTGTGGTGTTCGCAATAAATTTCTTATGCAGAGCTACCATGTATAAGTTTGTTCGTACCCCCGCGTGTCCCGGGCAGCAGAGTAGGCGATGGCAGTGGTTGAACTTAGCTAGGTTAACTAATGTGATTAACTTACCTACTCGTGTATGGCAACATAGTAATGTGATTTTACCTACTCGTGTATGGCAACATACACGAGTAGGTAAGTTAATCACATTAGTTAACCTAGCTAAGTTGACTAATTCAAGAAGGTTATCGACAGGCACACATTATATTGATATTAAAATATAATGTATAAAATAAATTTATATAATTGACATTAAATTAAAAAAATTACACCATCTTGGATCCCATAGGGGAATCCTGAGTAGTATGCGAAGCAGCCATGCGGTCGACTCAAGTTTCCATTAGTTTTCAGATCGGCCTGTCGCTGCTGCCGGAAGCGGAACCGGAAGTGGAAACTGAAGCGGAACTGGAAGCAGAAGCCGGCTTCCGGAAGCTGGTGCTTGGCATACATATACTATACATATACATACAAGGAGAGGAGGGGGAGGAGGATGCGCATGCGCAGTGCGGGTGTGGACGCCGCACGGCGGATGGAGGGAGGGAGTGACATAGCCCCGACCATAAGCTGCTTCGCATCTAACATGATCACGATATTACGGTTTTGGTCCCTCAAGGGCACGACTTTTCTTATTCTCGGGCCTTCTTCTTGTTCCTCGCGCAGGACCATGCACGTCGAGACCGCGCCCATGCAGCAACGAAAGCCGAAGCGAGGGGTCGCCGTCACGCCCACTTTGAGTTCGCTCAGCGACGGGATTGTGCTGCGGGTGGTGCCGGGCCCGACCTTCAAGAGGCCTTCGTACGTGTGCTCTGTGTCGCCGCCGAACATCAGACACTCGAGACATGACGACGGTGGGCGCTCGGACGAAGACAGCCCGTCGGCCGGGATGCCGGCAAGCTTCGACGCGATCCATGCGGCCACGCTCTTCGGAACCGTGCCCCGTAGGCTCGGTGGAACACGCCTGCCGTCACTCGCAGTTCCGTCCCTTGATTCATCCGGGAACCGCTTGCAAACAGACGTTGCCAAGAAACAGTCGGCCCAAGCACCGCCGGCGCCTATCGGCGAATTGAACACCAACGCTACCCGCCAATCGTCGTGGACCCACTCGGACAACGACGCTGCGAAGACGGCAGTCGTGGCGGCCGTCGAAACGCACCTACCATCGCCTGCTGGCGAAGCGGTGATTGCCGCAAAGCCGTCAAGCGAAAGCTCGGCGAAACTCAAGCGACGCGAGCGACGCCGTAAAGGTAAACACATCGCTTTCGGCAGCCACTCGCGGCGCGGCGGTCGCCACGCGCTTGAAAGCGGTGCCGCTCGCCTTACGCCTACCATCTCGCCCGCCGGAAAGAAGCTTGGTGATAAGGAGATGGTTACTCTAGACGATCACCCGTCTGCTATGGACGATGTACAACGGCGGGTTGCCGATGAAGACGACGTCCACTGCAGCAGTCCTACGCCCGAGAGCGTCACCTCGATGGAAGGGAGCAGCGAAGTGATGGGCTCGATGTTAAGTGCCAGCAGGCACGTGGCTTCGCCTTTAGTGACTTTCGTTTTTCGCACGCCTCCATCTTCGGTGGCAGCGACGCCGGAGACGCTCGAGGACGCTGCTAAATCGTCCGCAGTCCCTAACCGTGCACGTGGTGCGTTGATTGTTGCGCCACCTGTCGTAGAGAAAAGAGAGCAAGCCGTGCAGACCGACATATGTTAGAACGCGTTAAAAATTTCTGGTCTTTTATGTATCCTTAAAGCATCGAAGTAATATATTTTGGCCGCGCTTTTTTCTTAATTTCTTTTATTTTTTTATATATGCCAAAGCATCCATCAACGTACCCTATCGTAAAGTAACCGTATGTCTATCCGCATGTATTCTTACTTGGCATTTGTTTTCACTTCAGAGTGCTACTGGATGTGGACATTCTTGCCATTGAGATAAAAAGCAGAAAGTGTTTTCTTTTTCCTATTTTTTCAAGTCTACGGAACTTTTGCTGCAGCTGTCTTGAATATATTGACCTTCCTGGCGCCTCCTACAAGAAAAGAACGCAATACATTTTCTTTACCCCCGGTATATTTCCCTTAATCACAGTGCTGATGCACGTCGTTCTCAATGTGTCCACAAAATTCAGCACCCCTCTTTTTAGTTTTGTTGAACAGAATACGTCAGTTGCGAAGACTTCCTTAATTTATTTTGTGCGTTTTGTGAATTCCTAATCATCAACTAGCTGTATACATATTTATCGCCATTTTCAATGGCTACCAACGGTCGTCGTAGCAGAGATAGTCCTGCTTCAAATGGCTACGAGCAGGTGTCTTGAGGAAATTGTTGCAGTGAACTTTGTGGTAGCTATGACTCGATGTTCAGCAACGACAGCGATAACGACAACACACATGAAATTGCCTTCACTGTGCACAATTGTACTTACCTGGAAGAAGAGGGTCTCTTTATTCGGTGTTCTCTGCCAGTGGGGGATCTCTGCCAGTGGGGATCTCTGCCAGTGGGGGGGGGGGGGGGGGGCGTTGCATTTTTGTGGTGGGGGGAAGCAAGCACATTGCATAATAAGTAATTGCCTTGCTTTAGCCAGAGGAATCCAACGCCACATAAAATACCTAATAATTATCATAATATAATGACACCAAGGATGATGACGACGTTTATTGCTTCAGCGTTTTACCCAAATTAATTTACAAGATAGAGTGTTTTTTGGTAGCGAGGAAAATTCGACCTCAAGCCACCTCCTGAATTGTGATGGCAATGTGAACAGAGCACTGAAGCTACACGTTGGTCTGGTGGGGCTGGACGGGTGGGGGGTTAACTCGGCCGCAGGGGGGATTACAACACCCGAACCCCCCCGTCGGTGCGCCACTGCCTCCACGGCCTTTCGCACGACCGGAGACATCGTGCTTGCTCTCCGCCGTGTGCTCACTCTCCGTGAAAGCGCGCGTCCCTCGCGCGCTTTCACTCGCACATACAGTATCCGGCGCGCGGCGACGAGTTTATCACCATTGGACTTTATACGGAACCTCACGGCGACGGCAAGAATGCGCTTGGAGTGTCCATATAATTGCTATCAGAATAAAAAAATGATTGAATCTTCGCAATGGCACTTCACGAGTCGCCGTATAGCGTTGAAGTCCCTAGTTATAACGAAATTATTTTTGAACAGCTTTGATACCGTCAACGCAACCATGGTAGCTTGTGTACTGTCAAATGTTCATATGCTGCGACCTAAAGCGCACGGCAGGGTGCGACAACGCGTCCGCAGCGAAAGCGAAACATTGTGCGCGGACATGCATGTATAGACGCGCAGTCGGTCTCTGCCAACCCGTTCGATCGCTGCATTGAGGCTTCATTCTATTATGCTCCATTTGGTTATACATTATAAGAACACATTGTTCTTATAATGCGATTGCCCACCTTTCACGCAAGAAGCTGGTTCGAGGGACTTCATCACGGCGACCGCGCGCAGTGGGCGTTCACTGTACGTATTCGGTAAAGACATAGCGCCTGTAAACTATTCTGCGCTTTCTGTTTACCCAAGATTATTATTTTGACAGTAAGAAACTTCCCTCGTTTGGGGAGTACTTACAGAAATGGCCAGGAGGGCTCCGGCGTGGTGTTTTGATTTAGCGCCAACAGCCATGATGATGATGATGATGATTTAATGGCATCCCCTTTGAAACTTGGCGGTGACAAATAGTCACCTAGCCTGCTTGATATAATCAGGTATACTATCATCATCATCATCATCATCGTCGTCGTCGTCGTCGTCGTCAGCCTATATTTAAGTCCACTGCAGGACGAAGGCCTCTCCCTGCGATCTCCAATTACCCCTGTCTTACGCTAGCGTATTCCAACTGGCGCCTGCAAATTTCCTAACTTCATCATCCCACCTGGTTTTCTGCCGTCCTTGACTGCGCTTCCCTTCTCTTGGTATTCATTCTGTAACCCTAATGGTCCACCGGTTATCCGGTTATCCAGGTATACTATACATGTTCTTTATCTAGCATTTTTGTATACCTCTCATTAATCTCTTTCTCTTTTTTTCCCCAAGCTCTACCTTGTACGGCTACCTATGATTTTAAGAGATCAGGTCATATCAATCTCCTCCCTACTTTTTTTCCACCAGTACTCTAATCGTCTCTTGCTAATCTCTACGGCTGATATGTGGATGTTTCCTCCCACTTCTGGAAGCGCTTCTGGAAGTTGTACGTTACCTATGGTTCTCGCTAGAGGAATCCCTTCGCATTTCATTAGGATGTGCTGAGTGGTCTCCGGGTTTTTACTGCAGCGTACACATGCCTCATCTAGTTCCGATACACATGCCAAACCCATGATGAGCGCGCCGCGTTATCCCTCATACTACGCAAGCGAGGCGCTTCCGACAGATCGCGACTCCGTAACTCCTCCCCCCAATACAGCTTCGCTGTAAAAATACGAAGGGCAGTTTCTCCACATGTCCACAGCCATGTAATAGCACTCAGGAGAGATACAACAAACCAATAAGTTAAGACGATGGTCGTGCCGTATAGTCAGAAGTTGCTGGTGGAAAGTGCATTAGGTCTTTACAAAAGGTGGCTGAAAATGTTTCTCGCCAACCAAGGGGTAATCAGTGGGCAATATTAGGTAGTCTCTACACACAAGAGATTTTAAGCTTATAAAGTAAATACTGGCCGTCAAGGACAAAGTCAAACGCGCGAAGCGCCACTTAGTTGCCGTCATAAAGCGAGCAGCACCCCGCACTTTATATATGTGCTACGTGCCAAGAAAAGGAAGTAATACGGTTAAAACTTAGTACGACATGTCGACTCAAGTCTAACCCCGACAGAAACATTGGAAAAGTTATCCGCAGCTGGAGTGATTGCCGTATATTGATGCAATCGAGTCTTGGACAATACCAGAGTACCGACAGAATCAGTGATAGCCACTTTTGCTGGCACTTCTTGCCCATCAGAATCAAAATATGACCCCTTGTATTCAGAGTAGATCCACTTGCACCGCGTCCGCTTCAATGTCGCAATTGCTGGCGATTTGGCCACTAGTATCGGTGCATGTAAATCAAGCCAACGTTGCTGCAAATGTGGGGAAAGTCACGCTCCCAGTGATTGCACTTCCGAAAACGAGAGATGCTGCCTTTGTGAAGGAAACCATCCGGCTTATTACTCTAACTGTTCTGTGCGGGCCCAAGAAGTGCAGATCCTCGAAGTTATGGATAAAAGACGTTGCTCCAGAAGAGAAGCTGCAAATATTGTAAATGAAAGAACATTTGGCTATGCTGGAGTTACAGCTAAACAAAATACGATACCTGACTCATCTCTCACTGCAACCATAGAAAATGCTGTTCAAAAGGCCGTGGCTAAGGCAATAGATCAGTTGTTGGTAAACCTTGGTGAAAGCATCGCACAGGCTATTTCCTCGCAAATGAACACGTTAATGCAAGCTACTGGTCTATGCTCGGTAGCAAATCAACTTATTCGAGGCAGCAATCTGTCGATGGAAAGAGGGAGACAACTGTCTCGGGAGGTGGCACAGCGTGCAATAGTTCCCCTCCCACTCATTCTGCTTCCGCCAACCAGATCATTCAAGATTGTGAAATGAAAGACGCAGAACATAATGCTCGTGCTCAAAAAAGAGCTATGTCAACAATCAGTGAGGATTCTTCCTCACTTCCCCATTCAAAGTCAAAGAAATGTCAGTCGAAGTTTACATTGAAGGATAGTGCATCAAAGAAGTCCCCTTCGACAGCAGCAACTTCTTCATCATAGGATTGTTAAAGGTTCCTCAGTGGAACTGCCGATCACTATTATCAGCTTCTGTAGATTTGTTTTCTCTTACAAACCAACTTCATCCAGATATAATAGTATTACAGGAAACTTGGTTGACAACGGAGAAAAATTGCCATTTAAAATTCTACAGATCTTTTCGACTAGACCGCCCTACAAGAGGGGGTGGACTAATTATATTTATTTCGACTAAAATATGTCATAAAGCCAAAATTTTATTCGAATTGATGGATTCTGAGTGCGAAATTCTGGCTATAGAAATGACTCTACCTGGATGTTTCCCTCTTTATATTGTAAATACTTATTTTCCTTCCGGTGTGCGGGACACTCGCTCTCTTGACGCAAATGGTTCTAGCTAGCTGTGGGCGGGATGTTTTACTTACTGAGGATTTCAATTCGCATTATGTTTCATGGGGTTTAAAGACAGATTCATGCGGTAAACGCCTGTGGAATTGGTCATTAGATAATAACCTTTCTTGTGTAAATTCTGGGGCAACTATATTTGTGCGTGGCCAAAATCTGTCTGCAATTGATCTCACATTCTCTAGCCGTAGTTTCTCTGTGTCTTCGTGGTCGACTGTTGATTACGCCTCTAATAGTGATCACATCCCGCTGTTCTTAGAGATAGTCCGCTCTATTACAACAATTGATGAACAAGCTCGAACGTTCGTAAACTACAGTACCTTTAAGCAGTCCTTGCGATCTGTAATTTCGTCACTTTCTGAGGCGTGCATTGAAGAAAACACGAAGATTATTTGTTCAGCCCTCGAAAAATCTAGCAAGCAGTCGGAATTCAGAATTCGACCTAATCATGGTTAGTCTTACAACCCTTGGTGGAATACTGACTGTTCACGCGATTATAAAAGAAGGAAAGCAGCCTGGAAAAAGTTGTTATATAACCAGTGTCCAAAAAATTTGAGTGATTTTAAATTCTACAGAACTATATTTAAACATTCAGTTTCTAAAGCAAAATACGACTATGATTGCAAACATTTCGAATATCTACCTAAATCTAAAAACAAGCGAGCGCTTTTCACTTTTCTTCGTGGCAGAAAGATTCTTCCGCATCCGAGTAACATTGACTCGATGGTTTTCACTAGTGAAGAAATCACTATGTTAGAACTGGCCACAGCAGTGGAAAGTATGCCGCTTGCCGCCCCTGGTGTTGACGGAGTAACCTCAAAAATGATAAAAATTTTATTCAAGGAGTCCCCAAATGATCTTTTAGACGTAGTAAATTATTCTATTCAATTTTCGTGGATACCTTCCTGTTGGAAACTCGCTAAAATTATTCCGATTATTAAAAATAATGGTGACGGATACATGCTTGATAATATTCGACCAATTGCTCTAACTTCCAATTTAGTGAAATTAATAGAATGAATTCTAAATTTTTGTCTTATAAAATTAGCAGAGGACAAAGACGCGCTCAGCCCTTTCCAAATTGGCTTTAGATCTGGCTGTTCCATTTCGCACGCTCATGTGGACCTGGAAAGCCTTATAAAACTAGCACGTCGCCAGAGACAAATTGCAGCTCTAGTAACTTTAGATATATCAAAAGCTTACGATAGTGTAGAACACGAAGTTTTATTGAATCGAATAATTAACCTTGATTTCCCAAACTACATAACAAAATGGTTTAGTGGGTTTCTGACGGACCGAAAATTTTATTGTTCTTTGAAAGGATGTTCTTCAAACAGACATCAATCGACAATCGCGTGGAGTTCCACAAGGAGCTGTCACGTCCCCTTTATTATTTAATATATTACTAAGCTCTATATCTTGTCATAATGACATATACACATATGTCTACGCAGATGACATTGCATTTTTTGCATCTGACATTGACATCCACTCTTTATATAATCGATTGCAAACATACCTGTGCGCCATAGAAAATGGGTTACTGAATATTCGCCTCTCCCTAAATGTCAGTAAATGCTCAATAATAGTTTTTACCCTTTAATAGATTCAATACATATAAACCTAACATACCGCATGCAGAACATACCTCAGGTGAACTCGGTAAAATACCTGGCCATAATATATGATGACAGGCTAAATTGGCCGGCGCACGCACATTAAATACATAAATAAAAAGGGGGTGCGAGCGATTGGAATGCTAAGAAGGCTTTGCAACAGTCGATCAGGAATGCGGAGATGATGATTTATAAAATGTACATGCGGCCAATTTTGGAATTCGGATGTGTTCTATATTCAGGTGCGCCGGCATACAAATTACATCCCCTTGTTCTTCTGGAACGGGAAGCTTTACGCCTGTGCCTTGTATTGCCAAAGTTCGTTGCCAACAATGCATTATACCTAGAAACACATTTACCTTCTCTTTTGTGCAGATTTAGGTTATTAACGGTCCAAACATTCTTAAAAATGTATGAATTCCCTATAAAATTACAAATCGTTTTCATTTTCCAGCCTGCAATATTTTTTCAATCTTCCTGGCCCTGGTTCCACACTTCTCAGGTCGTTTTCGTGCAGACATTAGTTGGTCCCTTAGATGTACGATTAGGTGAGATCACTCCAATTTGCTGTGTGAGAGAGAATCTCCAAATTATTTTCGACGATATATATCCAAACAATGCAAAACTCCTTTCTTACAATATAATAATGGGCTATTAGAAAATCACTTATCGGAGTTAAAAATAAAAGCCGTCATAGCGACAGATAGCCTCGCAATCAGAAGAAAAATCTGGAATTGGAATTTTCTCTTCCGCTTTTGACTGGTCGTTCTCCTTAAGACTTCCAGACTATATACCAGTATTTCTAGCTGAGTTTCTGGCGGTTACATTGGCTCTACGAAAAGTGCACTCATCAATCTCGGAAGTTGTAATATTAACGGATTCTTTGTCATTATGTTCAGCTCTCACTGCAAATAGTGGCTCACAAGTTTCGCGTACATTCCAATGTCTTATACCTTCTAACTTAAATCTAATTAGATTAGTATGGGTGCCTGGTCACAAAGGATTAGTTATCAATGAATTAGCTGACAGCTTAGCGAGAGCTGCCCTTAGTGGTCCAATCCTTCCGATTCTTCCTGTATCAGCTTACATAACCGCGGCTAGGTTCAGGAGACGGGCAGTCATGCAAGACTCCTGGAACCTGCCATTAACAAATCTAACTGATTATCGACACCTCCTATTTCCTTGGAACAGAAAAATTCTGCCATAATAGAAAACTTGAAGTCCTCTTTACCAAATTCAGATGTCGCATTCCTACATTAAACTTTTATGTGCATCGATCTGGTCTGGCGCCCTCCTCTTTGTGGTCATACTGTGGTGAAGACGAAACAATAGAATATTTCTTCCTGTCATGCCGCCGTTTTCCTTCATTAAGAAAACACGCTTTAGAAGAAAAATTTCACTGTGCTGCATTGAATATTACGATACCCAATATTCTATCTTTTGGTGCCTCTTCTCTCGGACATTGTCATATATGGATGTTGGTGCAGCTGTTGTGGGGTATTTAATTGAATCAGGGACGATTTCCTTGCTAAATTCTTAAATTTTATATGAATAAATTCCTTTAGTCATTCAAAAATTTTCAAAAGTGATCCTTATTAGACTCCGATAATTGTTTTCCTTGAATTCCTTCAATCACCCGATTCTTGGCCAATCCCCCATAGTGGGTACGAGCCACTCCCGAAGGCAAGCAAGCAACTTAAAACGTGTCCTGCAGTGGTATATACTTCAATTGAAGTTTAAACTGAAGCTGCACCTAAGTAGCGCACGAATCACACTTACCGAAACATATGTATTATTGTCCCACGAGATGCCATATTGATTGACCCAAGCAGCGTTAATTTAGTGTTCTGTTTCAGTGACCTTGTTCTATGTAGTCAATGCGCGTACAATACATCTTCTGATAGTGGTTCTGCAGAAACCGGCTTGGTAAAACAACGATTTGATCATTCATCACCCGCCTCGGTGGTTTAGCGGCTATGGTGTTGCGCTGCTAAGCACGAGGTCGCGGGATCAAGTCCCGTCCACGGCGGCCGCATTTGGATAGGTGCGAAATGCAAAAGACGCCCACTAAGATATAGGTGCACGTAAAAAAACCGCAGGTGGTCTAAATCAATCCGGAGACCATTACTACGGCGTGCCTCATAATTGGATCGTGGTTTTGGCTCGTAAAATTCCACAATTTTAACCGAATACTGCGCGCATTCCGCGGCAGCCTATGTTGGGGACTCGCCCTCCCTGCCTTTAGCAAGATGGCCCCAAGGTTTTCCATGGTACACGTAGGCGGCTGCAGGGGCTGTCACTCCACGAGTTTTATATAACCTTCTTTGTACTGTACGCGCACTTAATAAGTGTAAATGGTTTATTACCCTTTATTTCCATTAAGTTTCTATTAACAAAGTTAAAAAGTTTCGACTTTCAACAAGGAAATCCGCTAGGACGCGGTATGCCCTACTGAATCAGTACTTGATCAGTTGCTCGTTGCCTTGCTATTTGTCCAGCTGTCTGCATATAATTTTTGTTTTGCGACAGCCGCGCCGCGTTCATCCGTTGGCATGTGCTTTCGCGACGCTGCCAACGCAGATTTTTAACCCAACCAGTACAGCCTTTTTAATGTCTTGATCATGCTCGAGTGCTGTTTGACTTCGTGTGAGCAGCGGGGGCGTGTGGACGGCGACGGGAACAAGGTAATTGCTTGCTCCCTGGTCTAGCGGCGCTGTATCGGAAGATCGCACGAGATGGCAGCGATCATCGCTTCGTGTGGGCGCTGCTGGGACGCTACGTGAAACCTCGATTTCTATCCCTGGGTTTCTTGCTTTTAGGGTTTTTTTTTTTTTTTTTTTGTCCTGCAATGCAATGCAGTTGTGCCGTGATACTTATAGATGGCATTGCGTGCTTAGTAATTTAGCTTGCTCTGTATCGTCTTTTGTGCCAGGGAGACATTTCGCTTACGATGTTCCCGATTTTTCTGATAGCTAGAGTTATGATCTCGGGTAAGGTGCGTATCACTCAAGTCAACCTCCTTGGTGTCACCTACATGATGCAAGCAACCTCCTTGGATGCAAGCGGCGCCTTTTAAGGAAGGATTATTTAGTAACGTGTTCTGCAAGTGCGCAGTGTGTCACGAACCCTCTAACTGAAAGCCATTACTGATCGTATGTTCAAAAATTGTCTGACGTTGATCGAACATGTTTCATACCACTGTGCAGTTCGTCTTACTACTATAGCAGCCTATTGTGTCACGAAGGACAAGGATGCGTCGCCGAATAGATAAAACAACACAGACTGATGAGGTGTGTGCAAATAATTTCTCCTTTTTGACGTCGTTTCCTATAGATTGATTTGTGGATGCCCCATGAAGGGCATTATAGAATATCTGCCCCGCTTTCCTGTAGAAACATCGTTTTTGCATTTCCTTTTCAGTTCTCCAGCTTCCATTACCCAGTCTATCAAGTGTTCCTGGCTTAGGTTCTAGGGTGTGTTCGAGGGTGGCTTATGTTCTGGGGTGTGTGACATCACCTCGTTTAGGTCATCATTGCCTCTCATTGCATGGCCAGAGCATCTAGGACTTCTGTTTCAAAACTTGGTTCTGATGTTGTATGCAATGGTTCTTAGTGTAGCGGTTCAAAAGCCCAACCTTGTTGTCAGATGGATGTGTCTGCATTGCCACAACTTGCATCCGCTGATTAGATGTCTGAGTTCTAGCAAACCATTGATGGGGTCATCCGTTCCATTGTCTAGCACACTCGCCTTTCCACTTGATTGGTATCGTTTTGCCACAGAGAAACAGCAATACATTTGCCTTGTCTGCCTTGTTCTTCCATGTGGCTATGATTCTGCCACTTATCTCTTTCCCCCATCAACTTCTTCACCCATCATTGAGTCAAGGTACTGGGGCTGATGTGACAACTCAATTCTTGTCTAAGTTGTTACTGATGTCGCTTACTGCATTGCAGGCCGTGTGCTCTGTTGTGTGTCTACTGATAGTCCACCCCTTCCTTGCCCTCTAAAAATTTTATTAGGTGTTTTAACTTGATTCTACACTTTCGTTCAATCTTGCACAAAATGTCATGCCCCTCAAGTCTGTTCTGTCAAGAACTTGACAACACCTAGTGCTAGGAACAATTGGCAGCTTTGTTCGAATGCAAAGTTGCATGCACTCTCAGCTGCACAGAATGGGCATCTACGAACTTTGGAGGCTGCACCTTCTGTACCTTCCCATTATGTCACATCGATGCTGCACAGCCGTACAACTGCAGGTTCATTCTGATGCTGCACAATGCATACTATATGTCCTGTATAATATACCACCTGTTCGATAGTTGCGTCAAAGGCACTGTCTCCGTCATACCCTCTTCAACATACTGGCGAATAGCTTTGTCGTGTGTTTGCATAGAAGAATCACACAGGAAAAGTTTGTGGAGCAGTTGTTTCAACCATTGCTCAGCAACATCTAGGCTGTCCAAGGGGTCAACTTTCTGCTTCTAGGGAATTGCAACTTGGTATATATCTTCCATCACTGATGCTAACTTTTTTTCAAGTTCTCTAACAACTGGATCGAGCTCTGAAAGCTGGCTTTGGTCTTTGATTTCAGTGCTTTCAAATTTCCAAAACATTTTGAGAGTGTCGTTCACTTTTAGTACACCAGTGAACTGTGACGACACTCCAGCTGTGAACAATTCCTGTATTATATTATGATGATTCCTTATTTCTACGCATGTCTATATAGAGAAAACCGAAGTGAAGCTAAAGGCCATTTGGCCTGAGTACTTCACCACCAGGTAAAATAAAAATTTGAGCAAGAGAAGACTACTAACAAAATAAATTCAGCAATCAGTTTCGTACTAAATACAAATGGAAAGGGCGTCAGAGAAATATTCACAGAAACATAAAGAAGCCTATCGACAGCATCTACATGAGGTGTACAGAACATTTCTCCCGACGGTTTCTGCGACATGTACATACGTGAAAGAATGTTTAAAAACCAGGAAGATCTAGTCCTTTGCATGCTTTGTACACATGATTTGCATGGACCAAAACGTTGCGCATAAGGCAGTAGACGTCGATAGTGGCCCATACAAGCTATAATCTACTGCATTATATTAATCCATGCAAAAAAAGCTGTTTGATGGGGTGTTCAAATTTCGGTAGTGAGTGGTAGATGTTTATATTTCCCCAGCACGATTTAGAAGCACAGGAACACTTTATGTGGTTAGTCCTCTACCTTATCCTGTCTTTGTAGCAGGTACCTGAATTCATTTTCTATGCTGGTGGGTAATTGTGAGTAGGTTCATCTACTGGAGAATACTGAAGCTTGTTTTTATGAATGCAGAGTAATACTTTGTAGTCATAAACTTGTTTCACTTTGTTTCACTTTGAGCATGTGTTGTTTCAGGAACAATGGATTGCTAGATATCTCCCTCGGATCCCAATAATGGTTGCCGAATAAACGGAGTACTTTTTCTAAAGAACTTCCAACTTGTTTAAGTTCTTTTCACATGTTGTGCCCCATACCAGCATGCGATACGACAAGGGTGAGTAAAAACAGCTGTAATATATTTTTTTTCAGTCACAGTGGTACGAGCAGATATTTCTCTTGGACCCTGAACTGTCCAGCTGAGCATTGTTTGATGGCTTTCATATTGGGTTAAATCGTCTTCACTCTACCAGTTGCAATGTTCCAGAAGAAGCCTTAACCTATCAAAATGGCAATGGTACTACTGCCTCTGTGGTCGCACAAAACGGAAGTTGACGTAGATTGAACTGCTTCGCTTGTCGTTGATTGCCTTGTCTGGAAAAGGAATCGGTTGACTGAAGATTGATTTCCAAAGCTTCGATTAGAACAGTGGTCTTGTCTCAAATGTAGAAGATAAAACAAACTCTCTTCATAGTCTCGTGGGTCTCCTTGCCTCCAAAAACTCCCACTGTCAACATTTCTTTTTCGATTACTTCACAGCCAAGTCTTCTGCATGAGTCGGTCGTGGTGAAGCTTCGCTGGCTTCTTCCGTCCAGAAGAACTCTTACGGTAGCAGAGCTGCTCCATTTGGGTACTTTCATTGTGGGTGTCTTAAGTGGAACCAATGGTCCAGGCTCTCTCAAGAGAAGGCTTACTGGCACCGTAGTAATGTTTGTCGGGCGGTGTAGTTGTGTTAGGCATGCACATAGAGGACGCGTGATGACGTGTGCGATGCCCGCAAGCCACACATCTTTTATACTGCTTTGCAGGATGTCCTGGCCTCAAACATCTAAAACAAGGTCCCTGTTTTCATAGCTTCGCCTTCTTTTCATCTAGACAGATGTCTTGTGTCATGCACTGAGCCATGTCATGCTACACCGAACAAAATAGACAGGTCTTTAACTCTGTCATGAAGAGCTGCTGCGGACGGATGTCAGCTGGTGTTTGACAATTGTCGTTGGTTGCCTGGGTGTTCTGGTGTTTCAACCTCGTTTTTGCGCTCAGTCGATGCCACAGCTTTGTGACACTCAAGCTCCTGTCCAAGAAAATTCATCAGCTCACGAAGGTTCTGTTCATGCTGATTGACAGTTAGCCGTTGGTCTTCATCTGCTGATGGTAACAGAGAACCATGTCTCGTGGGGGCGTCTAAAGAAACATTTCGCGTAGCATTCAGCAGGAAGTCAAAGGACTGGTTCCAAGAGCCTAGAGGCTCCTACATTCAATCTAGATATCGTCATATAACTTTCGAAGCTGTGGGACGTTCGATGACAAGACAGGTTGTAGGTCAATGAGTGCTCTTAAACGATCTTGCAGAAAGATCTATGTGTCGCCAAATCTTTTGTGCAAAATATCAATTGCATCTTTATAGCACTCATCGCTTGCCGGAAATCCAGACACTGCAGACACAGCTCACGGTTCTTGTGGATGGCAGATTCAAATTGGCTCCAAAATTTAAGCCAGTCTTGGCAATCTCAGCCAGACTTCGCAAGCTCAAGCTACAGTAACTTTGTTCTTGCGGAAGGTGTCGTGCTAGCAGTAGGTGATGCTTGAGAACAAGTTTGTTGGGGTTCGCCGCTTTGCTGTTCTCTGAAATGGTAGTGAAGCTGTGCCATGGACCTGGACGGCCTTGTCACTGAATGTCGTCACGTCGGAAGTCTCTTGAGTATAACTTGAAGCAGTGCGAAGAAGACAAGGACAAGAATCGAAAACAAACACAACAGGATGAGTGCCATACTGCCATTTGGAAATTTTATTGAAGGAACAACCAGCTTTATAACATGTCAAAAAACACCAACAAAAAAAGGTTTGAAAGGCATGCATCTAGATTGTCTAGATCAGTCTACATTGATGCAGTATTCTTGAAGAACTCTTCCTTCATTGATTTTGCAGTAATAAGTTGATTATGATAAAAGAAGATGATGGTCAAAGTCTCATTTTTGAATTATTTTTGAATTTCCCGCCGGAACCCCAAGGCTGGTACGTCAGTAGGCCTCTTCGATTATCCGTTCCTGACAGTCCCGGACTGCCCGAGACGGTGCTTTAGCCAATGAGCGTTGCGTATGCAGTCTTTCGGACAGTTCGGGACTGTCAGAGACGGATAATCGAAGAGGCCCAGTGTGATGTCACAGATTGCAGAGTCTTTTTTACGGACAAAGGTTGTATTATTCCAGACGCTTATCTCTTTTTTGTTCTCCTCGGTTCTGCATTAATCCCATTTTTGTTAACCTTTTTTTTTGGAAACTCTCTCAAATAGCAGTCTTATCAACTATTTCTCATTTTGATTGTGTACACATGTAGCTGTGTTGCTGTAGAACATTTATGTAGGGCATGTTCAAATTTTAGGCACCATGTAATTAATATGCAGGCGGTCTCGCAATGTCATTTCATTACTCGGCTAGGATATGACCTTCCACAGCATGGTGGTGCATTGTTAAGTTCAACAATGCATCATCTGCAGGAAACACCTGCATTCTGATTGTGATAGCTTGCAGAAATGCTTGTGGGCGCGCATAGCTGATCAAAGGATGATGATGGGAGGAAAGACAAACTTGAGTACATGCAGCTCGAAAAGCTTCGAGAATGTTTTCAACACCATCGAGCAAATGCTGACTGTCAACTACATCTGCATCACAATGTATTGCAGTGGCTACCAGCCCACTTCGGTATACTTCAAAGGAATGTTTAGGGCGACGTGTTGCCAGAGATGCACGCGGCACTTTGACTGAATTGATCCAGATACTGCTGTCAAGAAAAGACGTGGCGACCCTGGTATCCGCAGTTGCTTAGCATTCGCAGCAATCCCTCTGGTTTATTGTGAATTGTCAGTTCAGACTGATGTATAAATATCCGTCTTCTGACATGCTGCAAGTCTTCAATAGGCAAGATAAAGCATGCCTTCACTGCATCATACCTAATATGGCCAACACGAATTAGTTCGAGTGTAAAATACAACAGACTCACCAATGAGCTCTGCATGTAATGTTCCTGTGTGGCTGCTGCTGCTACTTTTCAAAGAAGCAATCTTTCAAGGCCACACTACCGTTGCAGCACTATTCGAGCTTAGAGATGCCGTACATTCTCGGCCCATGGAAGAGCACCACCTGCACATTACATTCCATGAAAGTGCTGCTGGTGTTTCTGAGGTCCACAGGCCATACTTTGTGAATATCTTTAGTGTGCATTTGTGTATCTGTGACTGTATGTGCTGTTTATGTGTATACTGTAATTATTATCTAGCACATGGAGTGGCATTCTAGGCGATCAGCCAGACTAACATCTCCAGCTTATCATTAACTCGAAACTACCATGGGGAAAATAGGTGTTTTTTGTATGCTACGGCAGATTTTTTTTTCTGAAGGAACTACTGCACGCAATATTTAATGTTATACATAAACAGAAAGCAAAATGAATGCACTTTTCATGCATAAAAGTTTTGTTAACAAGATGTATGCCATAAAAAAAGATATAAATTGTTAAAATCAAGATTGTGCGATAAAATTGAACAAAGTTTGTAAAGACATGCTTGGTATCTACTAAGAAAAATTGTTACGAAAATTATGAGATATACAAAATGCATTGCCGTCTATTAGGAACTATCTCTGAAAAAATAGGAACTTTTCATTTGACAGGTATTTCGCTACAAAAATTTAACTGCAAGCACTACAGTTGGGCGTGCAGGGCTGCGGCCGCTGATATTCCAGGCTGGTTGGTGTCGTCGCTTTCAGACTCAAAGTCTGACAAAAAGTCAGCGTCTTCTGACTCGCTGCTGTTCATGTATCCATAAGATCAGCCGCAGAGGCCGCAGAATTGCGATATCTGCGATCTCCTGAAGCGCGCGCGCCATTTCCGGAGCTCGACATTTTTGCGTTCTGCTATGACGATCGCGAAACTTCGGAGCGCGTTTAAAAATAATCGCTTGGTGGGAAAAAAGCGAACTGCTTAGAAAACAAATATATAGTTTCTCCTCTTTCACGTCTGATGGCACAGTGTGTCCGTGAGCGGCGCAGAAAGTCTCGAAAGTGGCGTTTCAAACCATTGATAGCGGGTGGTAATTTTTTTTGTTCTCCTTTGACGATCGCGAAACTTTAGAGCACGTTTAATGATCACCACCTCGCAGGAAAAAAGCGAACTGCTTAGAAAACTAAAATATAGTTCTCCTCCTTCACGTCCAATAGCGCAGTTATGTCCGTCAGTGGTGCAGAAGGTCTCGAAAGCAGCGTTTCAAACTATCGATAGAGGGCTAACCATGCCCAATGGGCGCGGTACAGAAAGAGTTAAATTTTGTATCTCTCTCTCTCTAATCAAAACACATGTATGTATACTAACAACGGTTAGAAAAGCATGTGGAAAGCCAACGAAGTGAAACAAGAAACTAAACACACATATTATGCAATGAAAGCTAACAAAAAATGCTTCACTAATGTAGTAGTCTTGTGAAAATGTAACTGCGAAATGCTTCAGCAGCTTTCATGCAGCAGTCATAATTACGACAAACTTCTCCTGTAGTGAACACTCATGTTGGTTAACACTCCCAGGTCTAAATTTAGCACAGATTGAAGTTTATTTTACCACATAAGTATCATCAGTTTATCAATTAACCAACTACGGAATTTATTTTTGCCATAAACTATACAATGTTACAATAAAAATGGCTGGCCAGAGAAAGAAAGCTGTACTTGAGTAAGCTCTACGCCAATACCTGCAAGAATGTTCGCTTACCGGTATTTGGGTGCACATTAACGAACACTAGGTGGTCATAACTAATCTGGAGTCACTCCACTACTGCATCCCTCGTAGCCCGCTGTGCAGTTTTTAAACCTGGCTATTTAATTAAATTCACAAATATCCAAGCTGGTGACTGAGGGAATGGGCACGATAGCTTGTCGGTACTTGTGCCCATTAAGCCTGTGCATCGAATAGTGACATCACAACCAACAGAGAGGCAGAATTGGAAGCACAAGACAGAAATGGGCCATGTACCAGCTAGCGAGGGTTCACAACCCTGGATTTCTCCGCCAGCTCAATGGTAGAGCATTGCATGCATAATACAGAAAATGTGGGTTTGGCTCCCATTTGTGGCAGCTTCTCTTTTTTCCCACTTTCAAATTCCTTTTTCTTATTATTTCTACGTTTGTATTAAAAAAGAACAGTAAGTTTCCTCTGTGCTTTCTTTAGGTTCATGTTGTTGCAATTAGTAACTAAGAACTTAGCCCCTCGGTTCCTCTTATTCTTGTTGCTTGTTAGGGTACAACGGAGTTTGCTGTAAACAGGCTTCACGTAATAAGGTTAATAACTGTTTCTCAACCAATCTTGTCTTGCAGGTGTCTTACCATGCACTGCCCAAGAACTCCCGCCGTCGCAAGCTGTGGCTGGCAGCACTGGGGGAGAAGCAGCCTTCGAACTGGACCAAAGCACGAATCTGCTCGAGGCATTTCAGAGACCAGGACTTTGTGCCAACTGCACAGCATGGCCACAGGCTTCGCCCAACAGCAGGTGCCTCAGGCGTGCCTTCACAATGAGCACGATGGTACCGTTCAGTTGTACCGTGGCGAGACAGCATCACCCAGCTCTGGTCCGGTGGTAACTGAGCCGAAAGACGAAGCGGATCTGCTTTGGCGCAAGAACGAGGAGATTGCACGCCTGAAAGACCAGCTGCAGATGTCAGACATGATGATTGAGAACCTACAGCAGCAGGTTAGTTGGTTACCGGAGAATGACCTAACATGCCAGTCACGTGGGCATGAGAATGACGGTTAAGTTCATAGTAACGTAACTGATTTGGCTAGTTAATGTTGCATTGTTTTTTGTGTGAAGCGCCAACATTTGACGGAGACACGGAAACAGGAAGATAGCAAGACAACGCTCATCCTCGTGTCTTCTTGTTTCAGTGTCTTAGTTAAATGTTCGTGCTTCGTACACACGCAAAAAAAATTTTAAGTTGAACCTGAGTTATATAAGGTCAACGACAGTAACAAGAAAAACCCTGGCTTCACTTTTACATGTAGTGGCCACCTCTAACTTGCGTAAACTCAGCCTTTGTCTATAGCATTAAGCAAATGTATTCAAGCAGAACAGACGTTGAGCTTAATTGCTGGCTTTTTACATTCTCTAAGATTAAAGACCATTTCTTGAAATTTTTAAATCCTCTAAAACATGTTGGTGAGATCTGCTGGAGCACATTCGCCATAAACCAACCCAGAACTCTGCTCAGTTTAGTGGGAAGTTTACTTAGGCAGCAACACTGCTGTTAAATTCAAATGGCAAACTTCATTATTTGTGCAGACCTGTTGGGCAAAGTTAACGTAGTGGCACATCCTATACTGGATGCAGCACAACTTTAGGACTTGTTTCAAGGTTGTTGTTTTAAATGGCATGCTTTTCTCACAGTAATAATTTGATTAGAAGCAATATATTTATCTGCCAGTGGATTTTTAGGTGCTGCATGCAAGACAGAGTGGATGATATATCATGTACCGGTATGTGTTCTGTACAGCCTGATTCACATTGTTTTGGTGAAATTGAGGTTTAAATAGAGTTCCTCGGAACTTGTGCAGTGTGCTTACAGACATTCCACAAACGTCTAATGCGGGAGTATTACTTGGCTCATTGTGCGACTCCCACCATCCTCAGAAAGCGGTCACGGAAAAACATCACACAATTTACGTTATTTTCATCTAATGAAAGAAAAAGAAAAGCGGCCACAGTAAGTATTCGATCCTCTGTCCCACCGAAACTGCTACCGCTCCGTAGCCGAGCGTGCTAACCACTGCGCCACCATTGCATTGCGCCACGGTTCCAACAGGCGACAGTGATGAAGAGGCTGTTGAAGGCCTCGTGGGCGACTCACTAGATGGCGCATGATAGGAGTGCCGTCACTGTCGACGTTATGGAGTCATCATTGTCTGAAGTTGAATTGCTCGTGTCTACATCGTCAGGAGAGACTGCAAAGCATGGGCCGGAGGCGGCAGTTGACTGCCGACGAAGTACGAGACCATTACAATGCAGTGAAACGTGCAGTGAAACGTGCGAAGCAAGCTGCTGCAGTGAAACAGTGTTCACCGCCGAAGTCCCTGACAACGCGAAGGCAGCACGAGCAGCTGCAGAGCGAGCATGGCATGCTTCAGCGAGGCAGTGTGCACCCCCTCCCCAAGTCCCCGACAATGCGGAAGGCAAAGCCAGTGGCTGCGGAGCGAGGACGGTGAGCTGCAGTGGCTGCAGTGACTGCAGCAAGGCAACGTGCACTTTCCAAGTCCTCGACAAGTAACGCTCTGGCATTTACACATCATAAGAATTGCTTAGGTGCCCCCTTAGCTTTTTCACCATTACTCGGTCATATCTCTCCACAGCCCTAGCCCTCAACACTCTGCACGAAATGTTTTCACTCCAGTCACTACGGGTTTGTTATGCGGATGGACCATTGGTACACCAATCATTGAGTTTGTTTGGCGTTCGTTGTGCAAGTGGTCCATCAGCTAACCAATCATAGAGCTTAGTAGAGCCACTTTTTTCAGCATACTTTACAATGTGGATCTTCTTCCTACGTACACCATATTAAACTATAACAATGAAAGTGGCCAAAAACTCTGTATCTATCGCACATTCCAAGAAAAGGCACGCAAGCACAGCTGGCATGATTGACACATAGAATGCACTTGTACTATAGTGGAACCTGAATTCGTTGAACTTGAAGAGGATTGCGAAATAGTTCTATATATCGATTATTCGAAATATAAAATATGCTTATCTGAAACTTACCCAAGAATGTGAAAAGCGGGAATTTGCTGATCCCATGCCCGGAGCCACTCAGTGAAAAGATTGAGTGCCATCCATTTCTTGTGGAGGGCATGTATCGGACCGCGAGGCCTTTTTCATTCTTGATGCAGCATGGCAATCGTCTTTATGATAATGAATATCTACAGGTGGTATGCTTCACCACATGGCAGTTCATTCTTTTTAGGGGCGAAGCTCCTTAGGGTGTGGGTCTGTCCCTCCTCTGTAGTAGTAGTCGTCGTAGTAGGTAGCCACGTCTACTTTTATGAGAAAAAAAAATTCCGAGAGTTGTGGCCGTAGCGGAATCGAACCAGGGACCCTTCGCTTCTGAACGCGTGGCGCTAACCACTACGCCACGAAGCGCACATGGATAGACGCACCCCGATGGCAATAAATACCCAACATTAACGAAAGACTGCGCGTTTCTAACGCGTTTGTGCTAGCGCGTTACGGCCCGTGCAAGAAGCTGGTGTAAGACGCTGTGGGCCTCCGCCTTACCCCCGTATTCATAAACGCTGATGGCGTCGGCAAACGCGGTGCACGTTCCGGCATGTGTAAACGGCTGCGTAAGACGCTGTGGCCTCTTCCCCTTAGAGTACTGCACGTTTCTAACGCGTTTGTGCTAGCGTCCCCTTAAGCGGGAGATGGCGCAATTATAATGAAGGGCGCTGTTATAAAATAGGAATGATGTCACATATGGCGCGTGTCATTGGTGGAAGTCAATCGTTCGTTTTAGTGCGGCGAGACTGGGCGAATTACACGGAAGATTCACGGTTTACCGATGATTCCCTCCGGAGCTTCGCCCACTCATCATCATTCACCCCGTGGATATGCGGTGTTTTTGCTATTAGTATGCTTCACCACAATACTCGGTGGTGATGCGGCGAAGCTTACTAACGCAAATCTGGCATTATGGAGTGCAAGTAAGACACTTGCTGCACAAGCCCTCTGTATTTTGAGACATGCACGTTGCTTATTTTTCCTCCATGGCATGTACTGCCCTTCATATTCAGTGCCTTGACAGCATCTGCATATCAAAACGGTGCCGTTTTGTGCACATGAATATTTCTGATGATGCAAGAAATGATTGCAGTTTTGTTAGGAGAAGTGCACTTGCAAGGTCGCAGTGTGACGCAGCATTTAATATATTGAATGTGGCAATGAAGAGGAGTTGGATATGCACATAGTACAGTGCTATAATTTTGCATGGCATTTCTAAGGGGATGTTGCAACTGTTCTATATAGATAATCATTCGAAATACCTGTGTTTAATATATCTGGCTTCGACTGTATGTGGTGGCAGGTGGATGGGTAGCTATGGCATGTATTCCAAAAATCGTGCCCAAACAGGACATCAATCTCTCAACAAGTGATATGTTTGGCACTCTAGGAAACGCTGGCCAGCTGTCACTGAACCTGTCAGTCAGGAGCCTCAGCATAAATATTCTTGGGGTACACGTCCTTCTTGCCCCTGAATGTGCACAGATGAGATGACACTCCCGGGCTCGGACCTGCTTTGTGCCGGAGCTGTCGGTTTCCATACACTGCTAATGAATCCCACGCCAGTCAAGCCAGCTATGGTATACATGGAGAATAATAGTTACGGCATACGCATTAACAGCGCACACAAGACACATTGCCTACGTACATAGGTACCGGAGCTATGCACTACCTCCTAAACAATTCACATAAAGACAGCCATACCAAACACACATGGCACGGTGCCATTTGTCATGGGGAAATCTGGCTTACTAGCAGTTACAACATTTTACCGTAGAGCGGTTTGCTCCTCCAAACGTGCCACCATGCCAGTTTGCTGTTGTATAAAGTGCAACGTTGACGAAGGTTCAGGACCCGCCATTGCGGACATTTGCAGTCGTAACAGTGGTGGCGGTGGCCTGCGCTAGTCGTTCATCTCCATGGCGTGTATGACAGGCCATAGTTTCCAGTTGCACCCCTACAAAAGTGCATCTAGGTGAGCCTACGTTCTCCATGTGTGTTGCATCCCAGTATGTGCACGGCATTGAAAGCCATTACTCAAGTGCCATGCATCTGTAAAAAGCTTGTCCCGCTATATCCCTCCCAAAATATATAGCTGGTCTCATGTCTACCTAAAATTTTTACACCGATTTTGTGTGATGGGTCTACAGAGAGAAAAAAAATGCGGTCCTTAGGCTAGGCAAAGCAAAAGACATCAAATCAGTCACCTATCTTGCAGCAGGTTTGCACCATTCCTGGCCATTCTTCGAGAATGAGTATGTGCCACTGTGGCACAATGTGTATAAAATGCTTAAATGTATTTTGTTACGTGTTGCACTTATTGTGCACGTACGTCACTTCACTTTTCTTCTCTCGACAAGTGTCGTAATACATAGCCTTCGTCCTCGTGACATTGTTGTGTCATTGTCTCACAGTGTGCATGTGTATGAAATTGTGTTTGCATTCCAGTATGGCTTGTGAACGCTGTAGTAGTGTATTGCATAAGATTACTGTTGTGACCTTTGCAGCGCTAAGCATAAACATTATTTGAAATTACACATCGCATAGGACCAAAATAAGAATATTTATATGCACCACATTTGCCCTATCTGCCACACTTTTGCGCATATAACTTGCATGAAAGTTTTTTTTAATCTAACAGTAAAGTTGGGGTGTGGGTTATATACGAATTTCACCTTGAGGTTTGGTTTTCACAGCAGCCCGGTTCCACCTTGAGGTGTAGCTTCACTGCACCGTGGAGTGCGCTGCAGAGAAGCGACACCTTAGTGCAAAGGTTTCCACCATTAAAAGTTTGCTTATCTCCTAGGGCACCCGAACCCTCTCCCCGCCTGTTGAAGCTCCCTTTACCCTCTGTCATGGTTGTCTGTTCTCATTTCGGGTCGATGAGCTGCATTTGACAGCAGTCCTTCACAGCACAGCAGAAGCTGAAGATTATCAGCTTCGCCAAACAGGTGGGCAACAGAGCTGCTGGGTGAAGATACGACAGGAACGGGTTGTTCATCTGTGAATGGAGGCTGCTTTTACAAAAATTAGAGCGTTTTTGTATGCAGTTGTTTCTGCGGGTTATACGCACTGAAATAGTTTTTTTTCTTCCCCGAGTGTTGTACTGTAATTGCGGGTTTAGGTTCTACGTGGAGGCGGGGTAAATGTGGAAATGTAGTATTTGTGTACGCGGCTTTTTTTTTCCCAGAAATTTCGCAGGGTGTGGGCCTTACACGAAGTAGGCTTGCGACTACTCACTGAAGCCTCGAACGGCACTCAGACTCACTCAGACTGCTACGTAGAACACCGGAACTAGTAGTGGCCGACTATATAATCATTTTCGTTCATTCGTCCTTGTTGCCTCTGCTGCCCTCATCATTTCTCCAGATCACCTCATTGGCACTCTCTCAAAGCCAGCCATCCTTTGGGCCACTCATTACTGCTTAAGATTCGTGCCGTACAATACTGCTCAAGATTTGCGTCACCTTGAAGCAGTTGAGAACAGTGTAGAATGAAACCAAATGCCACATATTCAAAATCCATGCACACACTTCTTGCGGCAACTGCCCTCTTGATGCACCTGAAAGCATGATGCAGCTAAACTTACCAAACACTGCACCTCACGACACCGGCTTTCTATGGCAACTGAGATACCACTGCACGGTGCGTCAGTGTGATTTCGGGGGCCACGCACATGGGTATACACATGATACTTGGTGAAACGTTTCTTTTCTAAATTCTTGCACTACGAAGTAAGGGTGCAAGCCCTACAGGAGTAAATACAGTAGTTGCACATTATTTAACTGCCTAAGAAATAACTTAGCGTCACATAAATTCGACCTTGTGTGTTATATCTGTTTACGTTTCTTCTCTGTGCCTTTCTGTTAAATTGATGGGGTTCAGTATCTCCGAGCAACACTGGGTCTTAGTGGTTAGCTTAGATTAGTTTTGACTACTTGTGGTTCTTTAACCTGTACCTAAATCCAAGTACAGTTGATCCTGAAAATGTCAAACTTGGATATATGGAATTATTGTCCATATTCAAAAGTTGTAACATCCCATGCCAACAAAAGTATAGCAGTGTACAACGCGTGTATCGCTCTCCCGTTCACCCAACATCCAATACATCAAATGCTGTGCTGCATCCCTGCAAGTTTGCTTCTCCTAATGAGGACACGATCACTTCTCATGCCGTCGGAAATATTTAGTGCCAACGATTTCTAAACAGCACAAGTTCTGGCAGATGCTGTCAAACAAAACATTCACTCTGAAGGTTAGTTCATAACATGGAGGAAAGGTGAGCAGGGTGATTTTCTCGGTTTTGCTCACTGAGCATGCACATGGCTTGTGCAAACTGTGGCTGTTCGTTATCGGCTAGAGCAGATCGCCACTTTGCTTGAAGAATGTGAAAAAGTCTCCCACTCTGATACATGTTGAACAAGAAAGTGTGGATGGTACTCGATCTTTTCACTGTCTTGCTTCGAGCAGGGAATGCCAAACTGGAGGTGTCTGGGCCTCTGGGTATGTCTTCTTGAAGACGAGAGCTTTCCATGAACAACATTTTAGGGTTCCCATGAGTGGCCAAAATGAATCTGACCCAAACCCCCACTTGAACGGATTTGTGCAGTACTGTTTCGGTTTAACAAAACCACTGCACACGACATCCGCACTTTGTGGGAACCATAGCTGCAGGGGCACGCAAGACTCATTGCTGTGCGATTGGCGGGTCAATGCTGAACCAATTTTATTCGTGCTCGGAGGGTTACATTTGAGCGAGAATGGACTCGGATGTTCTGCCAGCTGAAAGCCACTTTCGAATCTAACCTAATCTGTGGTGTCAGCAATCATTGGCACAGTGGCCGGAGGGGAAGAGCTGAGAATGTAGGGATGGCGAGGCATTGGAGCGTTGACCGAGCGGTACGCAAGAAGAACCAATTTTATTCGTGCTCGGAGGGTTACATTTCAGCTAGAATGGACTCGGCTGTTCTGCAAGCTGGAAGTCGCTTTCGAATCTAAGAGTATCTGTGTGGGGTCAGAAATCATTGGCACAGTGGCCAGAGAGGAAGAGCTGGGAATGAAGGGATGGCGAGGCATTGGAGCGCCGATCAAGCGGTGCGCAAGAAGAAACACGTGGGCGAGAAGCGAGGAGGACTGGCTCCAGTAGGGAGTTGCTTTTGAAACCGAAACTTGGCACAACAGTCTGCCAGGTTGACTTGTTGCCGAGGTATGGCAATCAGCTGTTTAAACGGCGTATTGTAATGGACATGCAGCCAGGCATGTTCACATGCCATTCGTAATCCAAGTGCGCTGATGGCGGCATGGCACATATCTATACAGGCTGGTTTGCATCCAGGCTGTGTCCATTTCTACCTTATCTTGAATAAAAACGCTGAACAAGCACTTCAACATGCGTGTCGTGCATGGCATTTTGGATTAACGTTTGTGATCAATCGGCACATCAAAGACTAATTCGTGGTGCGAGCGACTTGTGGCATTTATGTGCCAAAGATGGGTTATTTTTTGTGTGTTAGACACTGCCTTGGATAAGCAAATTGGTAAATTCCTGTTTCTTACGGTTTCAGGGAAACTGTCTGAGACATGCAGATGCTTCAGATAAGTTTTAGATAGGCATATTTTGTATTTCGAATTATTGATATATCAAACTGTTTCAGGGTCCCCTTCGAATTCAATATATGGTAGACTTTAGTAAAATTCGACTCCGGTTAATTCAATCCCGAACAAAGGTCCTGGCCGGCGCCCTTACATATCTGTGGGTCCAAACTTTTGTTATCTATATTCTAAAATTGTCTTCGCTTCATAATTTGAACTTGACCAGTCAGCACGCATGCTCCTGACCTCCTATGGTGACTCAAATAGTGACACCCATTGTAATGCTGCGGCGGTAGCCGGGTATTTAATCCACGTTATAATCAGTAGAACACAATAGTCACTCAGCCACCTGTAGCAACTCGTTATCTTTCTGTGCAGAACAAGGACAGCACATATCAGTTAAATGAATGAAAGAAATTAAAAAGAAATTTTAGTTTTTGTCCATGTTGGCAAGTACTCAAAGGACAGAACCTGACCTGGTGCGTGACTTCTATGGATGTTAGCACATTGGAACAGTTTCTTGTGAAGGCTTTATTCAAGTTGTCCCAGCACCAGTCATGTCCCCAACATCATTGGCATAGTTGTTTTCCTTTCTTTTTCATCGAAGGTGACATGGTTAGGTCAGGGTGAAAGAAACAGATAGAAACTAGTTGCATTATTTTGGTGTGGCTATGCAGTAGAGAGACCCAGATGAATGCATTGTCTCTTTCAAGTCATCGTCCTATCTCCTATTCGTGGCCACCCTTTGTGCCTTCCCCTTACAGTAGAGGACGTGGTGTGGTCGCTTGCTGCTCAGCACATGCGCTTTGTTGAAAGTGCTCAGATTCATTTTCCCGGCAGCCATCATTGTGCACTTGTGTTCCCTTGCCATTGAATGGCAGTTAATCGTTTTTGCAGAATTTGGATAGTGCTCTCTAGGACTGCAGGCAGCTTCTGTGCCATTGCCGAATTTTCTCATTGCTTGTGGGACTGTCGGTCACCCCATACCCTTTGTAGCCAAGGCACCCTTTGGACACTCCGAGTCTCTGCTGGTGTGGTAGCATTTTGTTGGGGATGGTCCCCCATCACCTACACTTGCACACAGACACAAATTTGGCCGAAAGATTGCTGCCACACGTGCGAATTTACACACTGTCCTTTAGTGTCAAACAACATAAAATGCACAACTTCCCATCCAGCTGCATTGCATAGTTCAGAAGCATGCAATGAATTCTTCAGGAATAACTCGAGCTCGGTGCGGTATGGCTGTCAGTGGCACCTTTGGTTTCCCACGCACACAAGGGGTGTAAAAACCAGGTTGTATGCTATTTAACACATTATCGACCCCTTTAGTGACTTTTGTCGCCAGTGACCAGCTGTGACATTGTGTCAGCATGGGCATTCACTCCCCCTTCTTATGTTATGTTATAGGTTTTTATGTTTTAGTTTTGGCAGGGTTAGAGCTCATCTGGTTAGCTACATGCTACCGTGGTCAAAGCAAGAAACTTAAGCAGGTTATGGTCATTCACCACTGTGATAAAGGTGCCAAGAAGCCATGCATCAAACTATATTTTCTGCGCCTGCTTTGCCATTGCAGTGCACCGAATCTTTTGCTGTACTGGGGTTTTAATTAATGATGCGCTGATACGTTCTAGCAGAATTTTTTTCAGCCCAAATGCATACCCTCCAAACAAAGTGATAAATGCTGTGTAAGCCTTGTTCACTTCGTCTGAGGCATTAGCTGAGGAACCTTTAGTACTATGTCCAGTAGAGCTCTGTGCCAAGTCTTGGATAACAGACAGGTTAGATCGCTTCACAGGTGCATTGGAAGTGTGCCTGGTTCTGTTGTCTCGTTCTGCTTCCAACGGTCACTGCATATGCAAATGCTATGGCCTCTGCTATGCTAACATGGGGATGTGCAGGCGCGCTCTCCTCCGTGTATACCAGACGCCACTTCACCAGTTCCGCCACTTGTCCTTCCAGTTCTCTCCTCAGGACCTATAGAAACCTTGTAATTGTAGGCATGCCGCATTTGCACTTGCTGCTTCTGTTCAATCTCCTGAGCTTCTGGAATTCATCTGCCCACGCTCTCACTGAACCCTCCTGATTTACTTGAGATCACCTCTCTTAGCTGTTTCTTTTTGAATGCTCTGGATAAACTAGCTAACATTTTTGCAGGTGTGCTTATGTCCTTGTGATACAGTAATTCATTCCGTATATTGACTGTTGATGTGTGCTCGCCCTGGTCGGTTCCCAAGCTTCTTGTAGCGACAAGTCTGCTAACTGGGCATTGTGGACAGCCAGCTGCGTATTCCGCATCTGCTCACTCTCCGCTTCGGAGCTCGGGGAACTGCTGTGCCTCCCTCTTCCTGGCACACATTTTCACCATCATGGATCTCTTTGACTATGGGATAATTAACTGTTGCATTTTCTGAAGGAACGGTTTGTACCACAGCCTTTTCTTTTAGAAGCAGCTCGTAATCTTACAGAGTGACAAGTGCATCTATACACTCTAATAACTTGCCTTGCACACAGCAAAGTGAACAGTGTGCCATTGAAGGATACGAAAGGAGGCACTTCCTGTGTGGCTTCCCGTGAGGCACATTCTAGTTGAGAGCTGACTTATCAAAAGTTCTTATAAGCTTTATATGTCAGTCTGCTCCTCCATATTTAAGCACCAGAGCGTCCTTAATGGCTGCAATTAGAGTCGCTGACTTGATTACTTAATGTGTTGAAGATTCTCAAGGTCACCGCTTGCAAACCATGCAATACAGTGATTTTATTGCATTTTGTCTAATACAGAATAATTATGTTTCACCTCCACAGGCATTGTTCACATTAGCCACAATCGCTCTCTTCTCATGCAGTTCCTCGCTACCAGGGCTTGTTTGTTTGCCTGATTTCTTATTGCAGCAATTTTGTCAAATGATGAGTTGATTGGTACTGGAAACACCTCTTTTTTCATACTGGCAATAAATAGTCGGCCCCAGAACATAGTGCGGCGCCTGTTCTCTCCTTTTTCTCGGAACCTGGCTTTCTGCTTTATGGCCATCTACTGCTTTCACAATTGTTCGCTTGCATCTCATGCTGTTGTCAGAACTTTCGACTGGCAAGGCGATTTCTGTTGGCTCTAAAAATTATCCTGTTTCTCTCATTCTTTGATTTAGTTAGTTACCATGGGCTGTTTTGTCTCTGACAAGTGCTGACCCTTCAACTTTTCAAGTAATAATCCAGAAAAATTGTAAATTGTTCCTCAAACTAATCCAAGGATTCACTTTACCCTTTCTTTGTCCTCCCAAATAATCTTTGGTATTCTACTGCAACTAACCTCAAACCATTCAAGATGTTCTTTTTGAGCAGCCTGTAGTCCTTCCTTTCTTGTGCCATCAGTATCGAGAGCAGCTCACATGATATTTTATTCATGGTAATGGCAGCCTAGCCCACCACTCTGCAAGAGTGTCGTACAAATTGGGAGTCATCTCCATGGCCTCAAGACATCCAGGCACTAAGGCTTTTTGACTCTCAATTGGTTCCAGCACTCCCTTTAGCAAGCTAGTAATCCCTTGCCACCTATTCTCTTCTGAGCTGCCATCTTCCAGTGTTCTGCTGCCTCTCCAGCATCAACTGCCAATTTTCAGTTTCTGCCTCCGTAGTAGTCTATAATTTAAGCTGAAGCAAAATTATTTCAGCTGCTCCACTGTTTTGCACGACGTTATGTCGGTGCCTTTGAGTCCTGTCAATGCTGCAAAAGGCCAGCTCTGCTTCCTGCTCGACCCCTCCAGCCAATTTACAAACTATTCTATCGTGCTAGCCTTGACCTGCTCGGCTGTTTTCTCTTGAGTGTAAATACAGCATGACCTCCTTGATACTATGATCCTGTTTCGTACAATTTCTCAGTGCAAACGCTTACGATGGAAAACAAAAAAAAAAATGACCGAATACAGTTACGCTTATTTTATACCGGTTTATATGTTCTCGGAAAACGCACTCTTTAAGCACCAACGTTCAGTACATCAGCAAACTGCAACTGTATCTTATGTTTTCCGGTCACTAGATAGATGGCTTTTTCTAGAAAGCTAGACAGTATGGCTTCCAGAGGTGACGCTGCATGAACGACTTTGCCACAATGTCCTCTGACCACACTTCCAACTAGATACGGTGTTGCTGTTGGGATGGACAGTACTTGTTGTGGCTCTTGTTGATGCTGGGACATACGTAGCAGCGATGCACTTAGAGCTTTAAAGGAACAGTAAAGAGAAACACTGACTCAGTTTAGACAAATAAAATGTTCTTTGAAACAATATTTTTTCTTAATTTCATCGTAAGAGGTTAATTACTAGAAGAGAAGACGAAGGCCAAACTTCCATTACTTGAATTTTGTACAGAAACCTGAGCGCCAGTGCGTCAGTGTGATGTCATAGATCACAAGGTATTTTTTCGTATTTGGGTTGTAGTGGTGCAGCAAAAACTCTCAAAACTTGCTAGGCTGAGTTTTTGTCTCCCTTAGAGTACAAATTATTCCGTCTTCACTGAGAAAAAGTGAACTGGCCCCAAGTAGATGCCCTCAAAATTTATCACGGCACAGTGAGCTGCTGCGGGAACTTCAAAGTGGTGTCGCCACCCGTCTTTCGTTTTCTTATTGTTTCCAGCTTAGCAAACCTCTTCTCATGGTAAGAGTGCTTTGCTGGTATTGGTAGAAGGGCAATTTAATGATACAGCTCAACTTGCATTTCCCTTTAGTGTCCGTTTAAGAATTGGAGCACTTCTTGTCCTTCAGCGTACTGCTGGCCTCTCCACAACTCTATTACCATATAAACTAGAATATAGGTGAGCCCCTTACGTTTAAGTAAAAAAAAAAAACTGAATGAAAAAAAAGGAAACAACAACAAAAAATCATCGAAACGTCACAACTCATTGCCCACCAAACAAGAAACAAAAAACAAATCACAAATGAGTTCGGTTGGAAGAGTGCACACAAGAAGACACAGCGACAATAAAACAAAATGCCAGCAATATCATTTCAATCTGAATATGGCTTTGGCTATGTGTTTGCCAACGTGCATGCCATAGGTTGTCAGACGAAAAGTCACATTCCGCCAAAGACCGCTATATGAGACGAGGGTTGACATAACCTGCTTCTTTCAAGAAAATATGTTGACTTACATTGAAGTTTATATGACATTTCTTGTGCTCGAACAGTGCTCCCATGAAATCCTTCTTAACCTGGTCTTCTTCCGATTCCACATCTATTTATATGCTTCAGCTCGACCTACCTTGTCACCCTTACATTCCTGTTGTGCCTCAATCGCCCGTGCTTTCCATTACACTTGACTGTCACCTCAGGCTGCTATATATGTGTAATAACCGATGTTGACGCAGCAGCAGCTCTTGTAAGACAACTTTTAATTCATGAAAAACATGGGTTTATGTAGGCACGATTCGCATACGGGTGATGATCTGAAAAAAAAGAACATGCGCAGTGCAATGGCTATCCAGCCAGTTCATGTAGATATCACATCCCTTGCCCTATAGTAGTCAGTGGCATAATGGAGCACAGGTCGATGTTCATGGGTAGACATGTGAAGCTTCTGGCACAGACGATACTGACACCATAGTTTGTGTCACTACAAGCTTGAAGTGGAGGCTGGTGTAACTGACTCGAGGTAGAGTCTCCCATGCTCTCCGCATGTGTTGCGATGTACTCCCTCGTCTGAAGTCTCCATTTTCTCCTTGACGTGGCCTAAGTGCCTTAGCACCTATGCGCCTCGCCACTTCTGACCATTAGGTTAGTACTAACACTTGGGTTCATCAACTTCGTGCTGTAGTCAAGGTGGAAAGAACCTCCTGCCCAGCTTGAATTCTGCTCGCACTCTCCCGTCCTCCAAATGTGGCATGAAGTGCTGCTTGATTAAAAAAAAAAAAAAACAAGAGACTACACACCACTGTGCCTTGGCTCTGCTGTTGGAGCACACACTTCAGCTCGCAAACCATGTGCTTGTACCTTCCATTGCTTGCAGGATGGTATGGCATGTACTGTGCACACTGTGTACATGTACTGGAAGCTGTTTAGTTTTGAGAAGGGTTGCATTTCTTTCCTTGAAGATGCTGTGCCATTATCAGAAACAACCAACTCTTGCAGTCTGTATGAAGCAAACATTCTGCGCAATTTTTTAGTCATTGCTGACAAGTGAAGTGATGACAATCAGCACAGTTCAATAATGTATCCACGACAACAAAAAAAGAAAAGGCCATTAACAGGCCCTGCAAAATCTGTATGAATTCTGCTTCATGGACATTTGGGTGTCTAGAAAAATGCAGCCTTCTTGGGTTCGCTTTGCTTATTCTCTTGGCAGAGTTTGTAATTATGCACAAGTTCTTCAATCTGGTCATCTATCTTTGGCCACCACACATACGACTTTGCAGAGCTTTCATGGCCGTCGCACCGGGGTGATTTGCATGCAGAATAACATGAACCTTTTTGCAGTTGTAAGATTACTCGGTTACCCCACAAGAGGCTGTGACAGTGAAGAGACAACTTTTCGCACCTCACTTAGAGGAATATTCTGGATGCAAACCTTGTTCTGACCAGCCGGCTATGGCCCATTTTTTTACTTGGGACAGTGGCTGATGCGGCGTCCTCTGCACTCACTGGATGGTACGCCACTGCTTCTAGCAGAACGACATTGCCTGGAGGCTTAATGTGCCGCTGGTCTCCGAGTATTGGTAGCCAACGTAGACAATCAGCCTTACCGTGATATAGCGTTTTTCTGTACTCCCAGTTTGTAGTCGTAAGCCAATAACATCAAGACAGTGCAACATGCCCGGTGAAAGTACAGCCGGTATCTGCTCTTCTTAATAGGCCTAGGAGTGGCTTATGATCAGTAAAGATGCAGGATATTTTACCCCCAGAGGTACTGGTGAAATTGATGAATGCCATAAACAATTGCTAGAGCCTCGTGGTTAATCTGGGCATAATTGCATTCTGTTTTTGTGAGTGTTCTTGATGCGTAAGCTACAGGTTGTTCGCATGCTTCTGCATTGCAATAAGCTGATATATCTTCCAAACCCATGTTCGATGTGTCACAATACAGAATGATACATCAGAATTGAGTGCACTGAAAGTGACTCTGATGTCAGCAGTATCTTTAGCCCTTTCAAGGCTCGCTGCTGCTTTTCGCCCCACTTCCATGTACGCAGGACAACACTTCGGCAACTTCAGTACAACTCCTTAGAAAGCGATTGTAGGAATTCAGCTTACATAAGCAAGCTTGCAGTTCCTTGTTCTTTGGTGCAGGTGCTTGGTGAGGCTCTCTTTAAAGAACTAGCACTTGGCGCCTTGTGCACGCGGCTCCACTTTTGATGGCTGAGAACCTCAGTGAGGACGCCATGGTGCTCCTCTGCCTTTTCGCTGGTGACCAGGATGTCGTAGAGGTATGCAGCTACCTGGGGTAAACTGGCAAGCACTGTATCTATTTCTCTTTGAAGGATTCTGGGTGCCACCAAAATACAGAATGGTAAATGTCGCTCTTCGTACAGGCCCTTTACTACATTTATCGTGAGCAAATATGGACAAAGCGTCATCAACCACAAGGGGCTGGTAGGCTTGCGTTGAGTCAGTTTTATACGCCTTTTCACCAACTTTGTGAATGTTCCCTTGCTAGTAGGTAAGGGGTAAAAGTTGTTCCATACTACCTGTTTGACTGTGCTTCAATAGCACATCCTCAGTTAACCATTCTTTTTTTGCACAATGACCATAGAAGAAGTTGCCCATTCCATGTACTGCGTCGGTTTCAGAACACCTTGACGTTCCAGTTTGTCCAACTCAGTGATGACGTCATGCTTGAGTGCGAAAGGAATGCTGTGGCATTTTAAAAACTTTACCTGGGAATCCTGTTTCATCTCGATGTGCACTGGTGGTAGAGCGGCGCCTGGAAATTAATCGCCAGAAACTTCCGGACGTTTTACGGAAATTTTTCCGGATTTTTCAAGCTTCTTCAAGCTTGAACCTTTATGGACGAGTTGCCTACAGGCAACATACTATAAAAAAAATGTTTTTCTTACTGAGTTTCTGAATCAGGTAGGACGTCTTCGGCCAACACTGAATGACAGGTAGCAAGCATCATTTGTTGGTTTAGAGCAGGAATACAAGATGAGCAAGAAGTTCAGCACGTGACTTGCTTTCTTTTGAAAGCATGTTCAGAGGAGACAGACAAGATCTGATAGACAATGTACCACTGCAACAAGATACCACAGACTAAGATACCACTGCAAGATCTCCAGTTGCAGTGATATCACACACATGACGTAAAGCAAATGAAACGTACACCTATGTTTCACATATTACAAGAGCTGTTTGTACAAATTCCCAACGAAGCCATAGGTGGCTTGGGGTGAAGCCCACTTCCAGTTTTCTGCCTGGTGTTTCCTCCCAATTGCTGGGGAGGGGGAAGTTTCCGCAGATATATATATATATATATATATATATTTTTTTTTTTCGTTGGTTATGCTTATTCTTGTATAGATTGGCATATTTAGACAAAAAATTAACATTTCTTTTTTCCAGTATTTATGTCTCATCCTGTAAGGAGTAATGCCCTTTGCTACCTTCAGATTGCTGAATACATTTTTGCTGATACTAATCGATCTACTTGCTCCTGAATCCACATCCATGACCACTACTTCACTGCCACTGCTTATGGTAATCATAAACTTGTGGCAACTGCTGGTCACTTGGCTATTGCTTAGCAAATTATCATACTTGGTTGGCACTGAACTTGAGACATTTTCCAGCTGATGGTTCACTTGCCCTCCATTTTTTTCTAGCATGCTTTGGCTCAGTGCCCATTCCTGGAACAGTTGAAGCATACTGCGCCTTTAAATTTTCACTGTTACACAACGTGCTTGACCAAGCACCGAAAACAACACCGTTCCTAACGCTCACCTGATGCCTTTTTATCTGATGCCTTCTTTCATGCTGCTTCATATGTTGCATGTCCACTTTGGCTGTTATCTCTGGGCCTTCCTGATGCTGACTGCCCATAACTCTTTGATGCTTTGCAGCAGATTCAGCTGTGACTGCTAGACCAGAGGCTGTCTGAAAAGTTAGGTTCTTCTCTCCCAAAAAGCGTTGCTGTACTGTGCTTCGTAGATTCCAAAAACAAACCGGTCCCTTAGCATTATGTCAAGAGGAAGCTGCTTGCCGCTGAATCCGTAGTTCAAGGCCAGTTTACGTCAGGCTGTAACCTAGTCTGCCACCGATTCACTGTTGTGCTGATCTCGTTTTGAGAAGGCATACCTTGAATACAGCTCAGGATGGCTTCGGGTTGATGTAGTTCTTAACAACTTCGACGATGTGTTGGTAGTCAGCGTTCAGTGGCCGAAGAGGCTTGATAAGGGTAGCTGCCAGGGAGTAGTTCTCCCCCCGACAGCAGCTCTGTCCTCTTGTCGGGGTCTTTTTTGGGGTTTTTAGGTGTGCAGCATAACTCTATTTGCTCACCGTAAGCTTCCCATGAAAAGTGGCCCTTTAGGATAAAACTTGCCAATATGAACAATGAACGCAATCTTGCCACTAACATCGGGCCTGCACGGGCTCAACTGTGCCTCCTACGCCACTGTAATAACCGATGTGACCGCTGTAACAGCACTTGCAAGACAACTTCTATTTCATGAAATACATGTGGGTTTACGAAGGCACGGTGGTTTGCTTATTGGCACACATGCGATGAGTTTTTACACCATCAATGTTTCCACAGGTCACCATGATGGGGACAGCACTTTGCTTTATGAGACATTCATCTACATCTTGACTTGTCTTGGCACTGCTGGTATTTCCCTTTTTAACTGATGCATTTCCTGTACTTCGGAAGAAACAGAAAAAATCCAGAGAGTAAAAGTGAACAGGACAGGGAGGACGCTGGCTGTAGAGTCGTAAACTACAAAAAACACAAAGGCCTCCTGATCAAGAAAAGCATGCTACCCCATTCATTGCGTGCACTACAAGGGTTGTTCATAGCATCTCCCTATCATGTGACAAATGCTACAGTGGCCAGACTGGGCAACGAGGGTACTGAGGATACATTGTGCGCAGGTACAGGCATGAGCAAGATCCGGCCACTTAGCAGACCACTGTGAGCATGAATACACATTTTTGTTTCACAGCACACATGTTGTGGGAACATGCAAAGATAAAAAATGCAGATCGAATAGTCCGATAAAGGTATTGGCACTGCCTCGATCTCATGGACAATGGAAGAGTGCGACTATCTGTGTCAAAACTTGTGTGATACTACACATCCGTGACAAGTGGTTTGATGCATTCGCCATTATTCTAAGTCTTTTGTCTACTATCGTGTGACATGTAAGTGTATTTTCTGGAAGTAAAATAAGTTGAACCAGCGTCCTCCCTTTCTTGTTCTCTTTTACTGTGGATTTTTCTGTTTCTTCCAAAGTGCTGGAAATGCATCTTTAATCAAAAATCCAACCAGCCCAGTTTTCTGTCATAATTTCACTTTTTCCTTATTGTTTGGCTGCCACCCTGATTTGCCCCTTGAGACCCTACCTAATTTGGCTACCCGTGCTGCTACAAAATACGCCTGTGGCACTGATGCTGGGGCGGGCATGACATGATAGCAGCCACATCATCTGTTCATTCATCTCTCTGCTATCTAGTTTTTTAGATGCTTTGCCATTGGCCTTTCTCGGAAGCTTCCGTCCCCCTACACCTGGCCTTCCAAGGCTCTATGGCAATTCACCAAGGTCACCTGTGAGATTGCCTCATTAGATGATAGCTCATTATCTGCCAGATAAACTTTTTAAAGCGCAAATAAGAGACAAGGCACAAAAGGAATGTCAGACACATCCTTTTGTGTCTTGTCTCTTGTTTGCGCATTGAAAAGTTTATCAAGTATGCACCAACTAGGCCCACAGAAAGTTCTTCTAAAACATTATCTGCCATGCCCTCCTCTGAACTCTATGCATCTCTTCTGTCTGAAATCCTTCTCCTACAACAACCCTACCCCTCTTTAATTGCTGAGATGATGCTCCAACTGCCAGGGGTTATGCTATATTACAGGCCATTCTCGCACGCTGAAGAAGGCACTCAGCGGAGCAGTAAAGATCCTAGCATGATCAACAAGGTTCTTATGTTGTTGCCAACCGGCCAACATGGCTGATGTCTCCCCCTCTGTATGTCCAGTAAATACATATGTATGTTAGCTTGAAATAGTTTTAGAGTTCAGGAGGTGTAAGCCATAAATACAGTCACTGGCATTTTTTTGCCCGGTTCTCACCTGTGTAGGGTGCCCCCTTAGTGTTTTCACAAAAACCTGTGTGTCCACTGGTTGAAAAAGTTCCACAAAGCTTCTTCCTGCGGTGTTTTCCACACTGCCTCTGCAGTACTAGGCACTGCAATAGTAGGCTTTTGGTGGCGCAAAGAAATAAATAGGCCTTTTAACGTAAATTTGTAGGTACCTTTACCTGACCCATGCCTTCTTGGCTTAAGTTTGCATCTCTTGTAGTTTATTCATTTAACAATCTTCTCGTGTCTTTTGATCTGTTTCAGCTCTATCGGCTGGAGCGCAAGTGCTTAGAACTCGAGGCAACGTCCAAGAAGTTCTGCCTCGAGACACTCAAGACGCTGGAGAAGTGGTGTGAGCTTGTCTAGTCACTGACTACTGTGCCACTCATTTATTCTTCCATGAACTTTCCAGTTATGTGATGTGTGAGTGTGATGGACTGCACAAGCGTGGTGCAAAGTTCAATGCCTTCATCGCTCTCTCCGTTGGCAAGGAACTTACTTTTGCTGCATGCAGTGCCCCTGAGTGATTGCACAGATGAAGCACATACTCAGGATCTTTTATTGTTACAAATCTTTATAACAATAAATTGTGTTCACGTTTTCATTGCCATTTCTGTCTTAAATATGTTCCAGAAGCTACGCATAGGCCACATTCAGGACCAGTTATGGCGAATTCCATTGGGAGAACAGGAGCAGGGCGCCACGCAGTACGGAGTCGGGTGACAGCGCAGTGAGAGCAGGGACACTCAACCCGCCACTGGAATACGGCATGCGTTCAGGGAGCAGGTAGGAGGGGGACGTGTGAGGAGAAATGTACGATGTGACTAAAGCAATCGACGTCCCACTATTCTCTGCAGGAGAGCGGCAAAACACGCGTGATCGTCTTGTAATCTGTTGGGTGTAACGCTGTCACCGCTTGCGGCCACGTACTACGTACTTTTGTGCAGTGCCGACGCATCCCACAATGTTTCGGCCTGCGAAGATCATCTGAAACTGCAACTTGAATCTGAAGTTGAGTTACAGCAGCTTTCGCTGCTGTCACCGTCGAGCATCTCAAGCACTTCAGCAAGGCGAAGACGCTTTACTGCCGCTGTCCCCCGCACATCCAAAGAGATGCAAGGTGGACTAGAAATGCTAGGATCTGTCGCTAAATCGCTGCGAAGCTCGCTCGTATCAGACGTCAAAAACAGCACTGCCAAAACACCAACTACGCTTGGCTGCCGCCATTGCCGCCGCACATGCCGGCTGAAGCAAAATAAAAATAAATGAGGAGGATATGACGGTTTAAGTCACGTGACTTCCTCTGTACTCCGCTTTTCAGGCGAGAGCAGTCCGGACTGCTCCCGGCTGCTCTCGGTGCAGCGAAACTGCTCTTGTTCTATCACTGGATGACGGCTCTCCCACTCCTGTTCGACCACTGAAACACGTCGCCTCTGGAATGAGCACTTTCAGCGTGCTTTTGAGTGCTCCTGTTCTCCCAATGGAATTCGCCATTAGGCTCGCAAGCTCTTGCAATTTGTTGCCAGTCATTTTCTCACAGTATGTGTTAAGACTGTTCATTCAACTGCAATCCAGTTTGTTTTAAAGCTTAATGCCGATTACTTATCTGCTGCAGTCGTGAGGTGCAATATTCAACGACATTCATCATTTTCTTCCACATGTCCATGTCACAGTATATTACCTTTTAAAAAACCTCTTGCTAAGCCTGAAGAATAAACTCTAGCTCAGGGCCAACTGCGATTTCCCTATTCAAATTTTGAATGTAAAATGCAGAAATGCTTTTATAAGGCAACCACCGAAGTGATTTGAATTAAATTAGTTTTATCTTAGGGACAAAATTAGATTCTAGTGACTCTAGAAAGCAGATTCTGATTTAGGGCTTGGAATTTTTTAAAAAGATTGACCATGAGGCCTTAAATCCTTGAGAGTACACAAAAAAAATGCCGCAGTTTCACCCGAAAAGCGAAGCAACAATTGCGATAGCAAATTAGTAGAGAGCTATACGGAGTAAGAATAGTACTTTTATCAGCTGTATAAACTTGGACATGCACCCGCACCAGCAATGCGCAGAACGGTTGTCGACGCCGTCGGCGTTTGGCCCGCGTTCGCTCCGAACGCGCGCGGCGTTGGTGGCTGTTGTAGGTGCCTTGGGCGGCGGCTCGGAGGTTTTCGACGAGATCAGAATGGGACACTCGTCGAGCAGCGTCGGAAGTCTTTACCACCTTCTCACCTCGCAAAGTTTTTATATAATTACGCATTTGGTGCCGCAGCTAAACGTCACCTTCCCTCCCTCCCGTCCCCCCACGGCCTTTCGCGCAAAGGAAGAAGTCGCGTTTGCTCTCTATATATATATGATGATTGGAAAGGAGGAAATAGACGTTTAATTCTGCAGCCCTTCAGGGAGCATGGCGCATAACGTGCGTTTGCTCTCCACCGTGCGTTCGCTCCCCGCGCGCTTTCACTCGCACGTACAGCATACGGCGTGCGGCAAAGATTTCATCGGCGTTGGACGTCATACGGAACCTCACGGCGACGCCGACGGCAGAAATCCGCTTTGAGCGTCCATATAATTGCTATCGGAATCAAATTAACCAACACCACATATCCGCAAAGTGAATGATGATGAGTGGGCGAAGCACCGGGGGGATCATTCAGGCAAAACTCCAGAAGCGTTCTCTAGAAGCCGGCTTCCGGTTCCGGCTTCCGAAAGCCGGAGCTTCGCGTACATATATACAGCACTTATATAGCCCTTGTGCACTGCAGCGCCCCTAGTGGTCTCCATGCAAGCCAGAGCTACCGACAACGGACGACGAGGGACAAGGCTCTGCCCTAAGGTGCCTCGCCGCTAAAATGCGGCCAGCTTGACACCAGCGGTGCCAAGTCTGAAGAAAGAGCGGAGCTGGGCGACGTCCCTTAGCAACTAGTTGATGTAGGCTTAATGTGGCTTAACTTGGCTTATTCTGGGCAAGGTTGGGCTATCAGGGCAACTACTTCGCCGCAAGAAGTACCTCAATGCGCGTTTAGCAGAAGGGTAGTTATTTACAATCAAACATCTCGCTTCGCGGGGCTTCCGGTCTGTCTTCAATCTTGCACTGCGGAAGCTACGGCGGAGCGGGGCATACCACAACGCGCTGCCTGCTAAATGTCACCGTGGCGCACAGTTCAAATTTGATTTTGGATATTCATGTAGGCGCCAAAACGGGAAGTTTTGGCGCCTACGACGCGCCAAACGTTAGCCAAACGCAGCCACAGTGCCTCAGCGAGCGCAATGTGCTCACTCGTCGCGGCACCCCGCAGTGGCCGCGGTATCTACATTACGTAGGAGACCGCAGCTACACGAAACTTTAGTGCGTATGCGCAGCGTTTGCTTTGTGCACGACAGGGCTGGAGCGCCCGCTCGAGCTCATACGCTCTAGTCTGGCCGTGCTACGTGGTGCGGACCGGCTTTGTCTTGCACCAGCATGACTGACGGATAGTAGCCACATCCAATATGCACATTTTGAACCGCTATTAATACAAAGCGAAGTCTGCCAAGGTGTCTAACCAGAAGTGAGCGCGCGCTGGCAAGCGTGCAGGTCTGACCTTAAGTTTTGCTTGGTTCTAGGCTAGCTTAGTGTTCAAAACTAGTCGAAATTAGCGAGACCCGATGGCTGCGACACCAATTAGCAGGGTGGCCAAAGTTTAATTCCTACGCGGGTGGCCGCATCCGAGCGTGAGCAGACGATAGTCGGCTTTTTCTGGAAGTAACTAATTATTATCGAAATTTGAAAGCAGATTTTCGCTTACTTCAGCTTGTTTATTAAACTTCGTCAATAAATATACATAGTAACAGTGGGAAGAAGCGCGCTGATCCAAACGGCCTTCCAGAGTGATGGCAGCTGTTGGCCAATAGTAGCCGCATATGTGAATCTGCTACATTAAGCGAAGCTTTTTAGGCTCACAAGTGTCGGCGGTGGTGGTGGCGGTGTCACGCCGAAAAGTGGGCCGATCCTGGTGATAGTGTAGAAAGGGTCCAAGCTCAATGGCACATACCCCTGTGGGCTCGGGGACCTGTAACGCGCCCTTGAACTACCCTTGCCACACAGAGTAGAGACAAAATCACCAGCCCTTCCCCTGTCGAGAAAATGGGGGTAAGCGAAGCTTGGGCGTCCTATTCTAGCATTAGGGCTTCCGTTGCCCAGGCGAAATATCAGCGAAGAGCCGAGGACCCCGAGTTACCGGAGCGCAATGTTGAGGCCGAACATCAGCGAACAGCCGCCTACCCTGATTTAGGGCAAAGGAAGCGGAACGCCTGCGACAGTGTCACAGTAGCGCACCCAGGATCTCTGCCAGGAGGGGGTTGACAGTTTGCCTTAGTTCGCCAATACCATCTAAACAGCACTAATTTCAGTTTCTTCACGGGAAATTGTCAAAAAGTGCTCTTTTTGTGCAAGTTTGCGAGTGTGCAGACGATTGCGCGTCTTACATCTTAGTTGTAGTACTCAAAGGCGCAAGGAAAGAAAAGGGGTTAAACAAACGGGGGGTTAACTCGGCCTCAGGACGGGGGGATACAACCCCCGAACCCTCCCCCCCCCCCCCCGTCGATGCGCCACAGCAGTGTTGTCTTGCCACAAGCTTCATTTACCCCTATTTTCTTGACAGGGGAAGGGCTCTGCATTTTATAAAATAAAGCGTCCAGAAAAGAGTGAGGAACAGGCTTCTGTTAAAAAGAGAGCGTTCGAGTAAAATGTGGCTTCGCGCTACGCTTGCGAGCTCTATGCGCCGTGCACGACTGCAATATCTTGTAGAGATGTTCACAGCAGCGTATGCTATCCATGGACTGTGTTTTATCATCAAGCTCGAGGCGTGGTTCAGGGCCCCTTTAAAGGCGTAGAGCATTTCCAAAGTCTCGTAAAACGTCGCAGTTTCGCTCGAAAGACGCAGTATCGATTGTGATAGCAAATTAGTAGACAGCTCTACAAAGTAAGGTTAATGAATTTATCGTCCGTATAAATTTATAAACATTTTAATTAAATTAACGAGCATGGTGTCAGCGGGGCGCATAGGCAAACATGAACACATCATACTCGACGACCATGGACACTCGCTGTCAAAACGCTGGCGTCAGGAAGCGTGGCAGGAGCAGCGAGCGAAGTGACCTTCATGCTGTCTATCGCATCAACATAAACTGAGCGGCGGGAACACAGCACACACAAAGGTATGAGCCGTCGTTGCACCTAGGCTCTGCCCCCAACGCGCAGATCGCTTTCAAGACATGGCCCGCGCGACATGCAGGTGCTGTCAAAGTACATCGCCCCCCTCCCCCTTTCCTCCCTTTCCCGTGGTAATTCGCGTGCGACGGATTCTGACGGCGTGCTTCCTCCCTGCTTTCCTCCTTTGCGCGCAAGAGATTGAGCTGTGATCGTCGGCTCCCATCGCATGCTTTCACTCGCACATACAGCATACGGTGCACGGTGACGGTGTTATCGCCTTTGGACTTCATTGAGAGCATCACGACGACGGTGACGGCAAGAAATGCGCCTGGAGTGTCCATATAATTGCTATCGCAATAAAAGACAGCGATGCTTGCACCACTCCCATAAAGCTACTCGCACTGATGCGCGTCGCCATGTCAAGATGGCACTCCTGAGGACCCACTGAGGCACCGCACCGTTAGTCTGCGCGAAGGCAACGCCACGTTTCAGCACGCGCTAACTGAGAATAACGAACTTAGTCTCTAATGCAAAGAAAGAAATGTTTACAGAAGCGCATAAAATACAATTTTAAGCAATGTCATCAATGTATGTAAGCAAAATCTTCCTGCGCGGGTTGTGGTGCCATGACGGTAGACAGTTTTCTTTACATTATTTCACCGTCAAGCGAAGCCGCTTGTCATTATTGCACCCCTCTGAGAGCCAAATTAAAGGTATAAGACCTTGTTCTGGGGAATGCTTGTTTACGTCGATGTGACCCGATCTTCTCATTCCCACCATAATGAAAAGACATGTTTGGAGCTGTAGGCAATTCCTTAAAGGGAGAAAGAAATCAGTCTCTAGAAGTTGGGGAGTACAATCCAAGAAGCATTATACCACAATAATCAAAAAAACGTTTTAGTAATAGGGAAGATAGGAGCAAGTTAAATGCTAGGAGGCGGTGGTGTGATAACGTGAACTTCCCTTCCCTTAATGGTGGTTCTCCCATTGCCTCAACCAGTGGCCGCAAGTGACATTCTTCCACTGCCTTCTCCCATATTGAAGTCGATGGCCCGCATGAGGCTCAGGACATGACCCTCAATTCCTTTTTCAATGCAAAGCATTCTTTGGCTCATCCCAGGCACTTTGCGGTAGGTAGGTAGGTAGGTTCCTATCTCGCCTCGCTTCCAGTCACTTCAATAAACGGAAAATTCAAGTGTCCGAAAGTGGGATCGAACCGCTGACTTTGGGCAGAGCAGCCCGATCCTTGAGCCGTTAAGCCACAATTCCTTTTAGCAGCGAAGTTGTTTAAGCCAGCCGTAATTTGTGTGTGTGTGCCACGAAATTATTATCGTCAGCATTGGCTCGAGTGTTGTCTTCTTCCGCAGTTTAAGCCAGCTGTAATTTGTGCGTGTGGCACGAAACTGCCGCGCCGTAGCCATGGCAACCTGGTGACGCCACACAGACACGGCTCCGCCGAGCTAAAGCCCCTCTATTTGCGTTTTCGCCGACCAGGTTAAGTACCGCCAACCTACCCTCCACGTCCACGCTCCTCCCTTGCTCACCCCCTCAGTTTCCGGTGTCAAACGGAACTTACGTAGTCCCAGCTGTCGTTTTTAACGGAAGCGACGTCACTGCTGCTTAGAGGTGCGAGCATGCAACAAGCGAAAATTCAGGAACCGGAAATCCCGGAAGTAGAAAAACCAGAAACGGAAACCCTGGAAGCGGAAACTGGTTTGAGCGACAAATCAGGGAACAGCAGCGCACATGAAAGGTTGGCGCTACTTAGCAAAAGCGGCAGTGGCACATGGATGGAGGGGTTTTACGCCGAGCTACCGCCAACTGCGGAGTCATGAGGGAGGTAGAGGGAGTCATGATAGAGGTTGGGGCGTAGCCTTGTACTAGTACAAAATGAAGGTAGTACAAGGCTACGCCCCAACCTCTAGTCACGATGATGAAGAAATATAACAGTTTTATGAAGATGTTGAATGAGCAATGAGAAAGGTGCAAACTCAGTATACTGTAGTCATGGGTGACTTCAATGCAAAAGTGGGCAAAAAGCAGGTTGGTGAGCAAGCCATTGGCAACTACGGCATCGATTCCAGGAATGCAAGAGGAGAGATGTTAGTAGAATTCGCGGAAAGGAATAGGCTCCGAATAATGAATACGTTCTTCAGGAAGCGCAGCAACAGGAAGTGGACCTGGAAAAGCCCTAATGGAGAAAAAAGGAATGAAATAGGTTTCATACTCTCTACCGATCCAAGCATAGTGCAGGATGTAGAAGTGTTAGGTAAAGTGCAGTGACCATAGGTTAGTGAGGTCTAGGATTTCTCTCCATTTGAAGAAAGAAAGAGTGAAATTAGTCAAGAGGAAACAGGCCAGCCTGGAGGCAGTAAGGGTAAAAGTAGACCAATTCAGGCTGGTGCTCGCAAACAAATATGTAGCTTTAGAAAATGAAGATAAAGACAACATAGAGGTCATGAATGAAACCGTAACTAGGTTGATCTCAGAAGCATCAATTGAAGTAGGAGGTAAGGCACCAAGGCAACCAGTAGGTAAGCTCTCCCAAGAAGCAAAGGACTTAATAAAGAAACGACAAAACATGAAAATGTCCAACTCAAGAGATCAGATAGAATTCGCTGAACTCTCAAAACTGATCAACAAGAAGAAAGTAAGGGATATTCGAAATTATAATGTGGGAAAGATTGAGGAAGGGCCGTAGAATATGGACGCCACATTAAATCAGTAAGAAGAAAGCTTGGCATAGGACAAGGCAAGATGTATGCACTGAAAGTTAAGCATGGTAATATCATCAGCAATTTTGATGACATAGTAAAAGCAGCGGAAGAATTCTACACTGACCTGTACAGTGCCCAAAACAGTCAAGCTACTTTCATTCGAAATAGTGATGAACCGGATACAGAGGCTCCTTCTATAACTAGCGATCAAGTTAGAAGGGCCTTGAAAGACATGACCAGGGGGAAAGCTGCTGGAGAAGATGGAATAACAGTAGATTTAATCAAAGATGGAGGAGATATCATGCTTGAAAAGCTTGCGGCCTTTTATACGCAATGCCTCACAACTTCAAGTGTACCAGAGAGCGGGAAGAACGCCAACATTATACTAATCCATAAGAAGGGAGACGTTAAAGAATTGAAGAATTATAGACCCATTAGCTTGCTTTCAGTATTGTATAAAATAGTCACCAAGACAATTTCCAATAGAATCAGGGCAACACTTGACTTCAGCCAACCAAAAGAACAGGCTGGCTTCAGAAAGGGATATTCTATGATGGATAGTATTCATGTCATCAATCAGGTGATCGAGAAATCTGCGGAGTACAATCAACCTCTGTTTATGCCCTTCATAGATTATGAAAAGGCATTTGATTCAGTAGAGATACCAGCAGTCATAGAGGCATTGCGCAATCAAGGAGTACAGGAGGCATACGTGAATATCTTAACAAACATCTACGAGGATTCCACAGCTACCTTGGTTCTCCACAAGAAAAGTAGAAAGTTACCTATCAAGAAAGGGGTCAGGCAAGGAGACACAATCTCTCCAATGCTATTCACTGCATGCTTAGAAGAAGTATTCAAGCTCTTAGACTGGGAAGGCTTAGGAGTGAGGATCAACGGTGAATATCTCGGCAACCTTCGGTTTGCAGATGACATTGTCCCATTCAGCAACAATGCAGACGAATTACAGCAAATGATTGAGGACCTTAATCGAGAAAGTGTAGGAATTGGGTTGAAGATTAATAAGCAGAAGACAAAGATAATGTTCAATAGCCTGGCAGGGGAACAAGAATTCAGGATCGCCAGTCAGCCTCTAGAGTCTGTAAAGGAGTACGTTTATCTAGGTCAATTACTCACAGGGGACCCTGATCACGAGAAAGAAATTTACAGAAGAATAAAATTGGGTTGGAGTGCATACGACAGGCATTGCCAAATCCTGACTGGGAGCTTACCACTGTCGTTGAAAAGAAAAGTGTACAATCATTGCATTCTATCGGTGCTAACATATGGGGCAGAAAATTGGAGGTTAACAAAGAAGCTCGAGAACAAGTTAAGGACCGCAGAATGCGCGATGGAACGAAAAATGTTAGGACTAACTTTAAGAGACAGGAAGAGAGCGGTGTGGATCAGAGAACAAACGGGAATAGCCGATATTCTAGTTGACGTTAAGCGGAAGAAATAGAGCTGGGCAGGCCATGTAATGCGTAGGATGGATAACCGTTGGACCATTAGGGTTACAGAATGCATACCAAGAGAAGGGAAGCGCAGTCGAGGTCGGCAGAAAACCAGATGGGATGATGAAGTTGGGAAATTTGCAGGCGCAAGTTGGAATACGCTAGCGCAAGACAGGGGTAATTGGAGATCGCAGGGAGAGGCCTTCGTCCTGCAGTGGACACAAAATATAGGCTGATGATGATGATGACCACCAACTGCGTGCTACTGCGCACGCGCCGTGACGTCATCCTGGCGCGTTAGCGCTCTCCGCCCAAGAGAAATAAATAAAACAAAATGAACGTTCTCGAGAGGTCAACTTCGAGGAATTACTACCGTGGGAACGGCAACGATATCGGTTTCCGAGTTGACCACACGATGGAAGCAAATGTGAGGGCGAAAAGGCAACAGTAGAGGTGGAGTTCGGTTAACAATACAACCCCTATGATTGGCCGCACCAAGGTCAGCAGATTTCCCAGTCAAGTCTCCTAGGGAAGACGAAGGGATTAAAAGCGAAGACCGGTGGTGCAGTGGGATGGGGGGGGGTGTTAACGGGACCTGATGATACGAACTCGGACATTGAATATGCTCCTGATGGAGTGGGCTTCCGTACCAGGGGCCAGTGTACATAATGTAAATTAAACCTTTTCCTTCATTTCCTACTACTCGATGTATTCATCGATGGGCTTGGTGGATTCCTTGCCCAAACGCCACCTCGAGCCGCAAAAGCGTGCATTTATGGGAACCATATGGTTGCATTGTACTGACGATTGCAGCACAACTTTCTTTGGGAGAGAGAAAGATAAAATGAGAGTGAGGGAGAGATACAGAAAGAAAGAGAAAGAAGGAGAGACAGATACAGGAAGAGAAAGAAAGAAAGCGAGAGCAAGAAAGAAAGAGAGACAGAGAGATAACCTAGCTAGCTACAACCAAGAGACGCAATCAATCGGCCAACTTCGCTTTGTCTTGAGCTTTGCGTGGCCTAGTGCCAGCTTTCGCATTTTTTCTTCTTTATTTCTCAGGCCACGATCACACGCATGTTTCTGTAGTGCCATCTACCTCTTTGAGACAGCTGACGCATGCCGCACGTCACAGTACCACGAGCCAGAGCGCGTGCGATAGTTTCCATTCGGTCACAGATTTATTTACCGCTGACTGTGTTACACTGCACCCGCTTTTGGGATGGGTTCACATTCCTCACTCGTTTCATCTATCAGATTACGATACGAAGACACCACGTGACATTGTACCGCCTTTGGGATCGGCGCACGTTGGGACGTTTCTTTCCCTTAGTAAAAAAAACAAAAAAAAAAAATCGACACATCCCATCTCACGATTACTGTCGGCGGTAATGCGTTTAGCATTGAATCAATGTAAGTGACACAGCGTATTGCCACCATCGAAGCGAGTTATGTATGAGGCGTGTGCTGCAGTGGGACTCTCCTTCGCTAAGAGCACTCGGCGCCATCTAGCGGTGCCGCCGCGAAGCCTGCGCGTGGCCTCTGAAGCGCATGGTGCGCTAGTATACGTGCGAACTAGAGTGTACTAGAATACGGTCGAGTGGGACGAGCGGCTGGGGCGGCGCATGCTTTGCAGTGAGGCACCCGGTGTGGAAAAATATTGTGGCGGCGCTGCGATCGACGTGGATTGGGCCGCATCAAGGTCGCGCCGTTGGAAACTGCTGGCGATACAGCTCGGCAGGGTCATTCGTACTACTTCGCGCGCTGATATTTGCGTTCAGACCGATCAAATGGGGTTCATAATTGCTTATGACATGTATTTATGCCTTAAGAATAAATTCCTTTCTTTATCTTCTTTATTTTATTTTTTGATGCCGCTCGGTGATGCGCGTGCATTGCGGCCGCAGTGTCGGCTTTCATTCTACTATTTTATTGTACGGTTCCCTTTGGAGAACAAATATTTTTCTCGTTCTTCAAGCTGCATGTGTCTCTCGTGTGTATTGTTGTGCATATAGTTTTCCATCAGTAGGTCTTGCGAAACGCAGACGGAGAAACACATGTAACCTTACTGCTTGCCGCTTCAAACAAGTATACAGCATATCTGCCCCGTCCGGCGTTTTGTACTCAGATGTACGGGAAGCATTGTTATAGATAAAAAAAGAGACTAAACTGCCGCGTAACATTCCATTCAAGTTTCCGCCTTCCTCGCGTAACAGGAGTAATTGGTACGGGGTCATTTATTGCGGAAGGACCTCGAGCGCCGAAAACAGTTTTAGTTAGTCATTCTATATGCTTATCTTTGGCCATATAAGCCGTACGTGGCAATTTTTTCCCTGTCAATACTTCAAAAAAATAAAAAAAGAAGGAAAGAAAGAAAGCTGGCGCGGTAGCCTAATTAGTGGCTATATAGTCGATACGGCGTTGGGCTGCTAAACTCCATGGAACTCGCGGGTTCAATCCAGGTCGCGAAATTCGACGGGAGCGAAAAGGAAAAACACTCGTGTGCTTCTATTTAGGTGCGCGTTAAAGAAGCCCATGTGGTGAAATCTAAACCTCATAATCATATCGCGGTTTTTCTACGTAAACCCAAGAATTTATTTAAATTAAGAGAGAGAGAAAAGCATGTGGCTGCGTTCTTCGGCTTTTTTCTAGGGGACATGTAAACAAAATAGTTGTAAATTATTCTCGAGTCTGATTTCCGAGAAAAACATATTACGCTTATCCTATATTTCATACATAAATGCAATGCCGTTCCCAAATGTATGACCGCTCAACTCAGCAGCTTGTATATTATAAACGGCTGCTTTCAGTTATCCGGTGCACTATCATAACGACCATAATGAAACCATTAAAGGAACGGCATACCTCACATACACGTAGAGATATGTGCAGATCTGTTGCGTTCGTTGAAGATAAGTGCGGTACCACATGGGGCACCCAGTTTTAATGGATTGCAAACGCACGGGCGTTAATAAGTCCTGCTTAACAAGTTCCTAGCTGTCATTTAATATAAACGCCTCCGTTTGGGGGCAGCCTGTAAATCTGCTAACTTGATTCAGGCAAGGAAAACTTTTTTGACAGTCCCACAGCCGTGGCCTAGTGGTAGAGCGCCCGCCTCGGCTGCGGGAGGCTATGGGTTCGATTCCCACCGCCGCCGGGCACCCACTAGTTTCATTATGGCTGCGGGACTGTCAAAAAAGTTTTCCTTGCCTGAATCAAGTTAGCAGATTTACAGGCTGCCCCCTAGCGGAGGCGTTTATATTAAATGACAGCTAGGAACTTGTTAAGCAGGACTTATTAACACCCGTGCGTTAATTCTCTCAGGAACTGCGCCTCTGCGCAACAGCCACGACTCACCGGCAGCACAATCATTCGGAATAACAGTCCTCACTTGCATCAGTCACTCACTTTTGAGATTTCAATGGTGCTGTTTATGCGTTACATTCGAACGGAAACGACTATTCGACGTCGTACAGTATATCAATAACACTTGCGTATATATATATATATATATATATATATATATATATATATATATATATATATATATATATATATAAGATGGTTTTGCCTGCTATGAGTATTATTTCTGCGAATGAGAGTTTGATGTGCAGTATTCACTGATAAGTGTGTTTGTTGCTGCAAACACGTGCGCTTATTCCGGTCGGGAGTTCTCGCTTTTTCTGTTAGTGCATTTAGAATATTTGTTATTTTTTCCCTTGCACATATATCGGGAATATATAAGTCTATGTACCCTTTGATTTAATTGCCTAGAAATACATTCGCCATTCTTCGCGCCACGCAGTTAATAAACTTGGTTTATTTCACTCTAATCTTGCTTTCTTCGATCATTGTCCCTGATCAATACCCACCAACAAGAAGCGCGCGTAAAATGACACGATATCAATAATAAAATGTTCTTACGTAGCTTCATGTTGCAGAGCTACCAGTTGCTTTTAGAAGACAGTGGTAAAAAACAGCAGTTGACTTGGCTAAAACTACATTTGGCACCGGCCGTCAAGAGTCATGGGCGCACCAAAGCAACTTAAACATAAAAATATCTACTGCACAGACGTTCTGCGAGAAAAGCTGGGCGTCCTCCAGTGTCCGCGAAGCGGACGCGCGCTCGCTATAGCAGACGACGCGCTTGACAACCACAGCAAAATTGAAGACGTCGCGTTGTGTAATCCATGCCTCAAATATATATGTTTGGCAATATGGTGTAAACACAATTTTGCAGTTGAAATAAAGCGCTATTTTAAGAGCGTACTATGCGCAATCGGCCTCGGCGCCCGCAGCGAAAGTACGTTGAATATGCCGCGGAGCGCGTCTCCGCCCCAATCTAGTTCGCTCGCAGCGCCCTCGCACAATTTTTCCACACGCGGCGCCTCAGCGGCAGAGCGCCGTTCGGCCCACTCGACCATTGTCTAGTACCACGGTGGAAGAATATTTAGGTGTTGACTAGAGTGTACTAGATAATGGTCGAGTGGGCCGAACGGCGCTCTCACGCTGAGGCGCCGCGTGTGGAAAAATTTTGCGAGGGCGCTGCGAGCGAACTGGATTGGGGCGGAGACGCGCTCCGCGGCATATTCAACGCACTTTCGCTGCGGGCGCCGAGGCCGATTGCGCATAGTACGCTCTTAAAATAGTGCTTTATTTCAACTGCAAATTTATGTTTACACCATCTTGCCAAACATATATATTTGAGGCATGGATTATACAACGCGTCGTCTTCAGTTTTGCTGTCGTTGTCAAGCGCGTCGTCTGCTAGCGAGCGCGCGTTCGCTACGCGGACGCTGGCGGCGCCCAGTTTTTCTCACAGAACGTCTTTGTAGTACATTTGTTTTTATGTTTTAGTTGCTTTGGTGCGCTCATGACTCTTCACGGCGGGTACCAAAGGTAGTTTCAGTCAAGTGAACCATTGTTTTAACACTGTCTTCTAAAAGCAACTGGCATCTCTGCAACATGAAGCTACGTAGGAAAATTTTATTACTGATAGCGTGTCATTTTACGCGCGCTTCTTGTCGGTGGATATTGATCAGGAACAATGATCGAAGAAAACAATATTAAAGTGAACTAAACCAGGTTTATTAGCTGCGTGGCGCGAAGAATGACCGATGTATTTCTACGTAATTAAATCAAAGGGTACATGAGAATGGTACAAATGGTACAGTGAGAACTCCCGACCGTGCACGTTTGCATACGAAACACACGTATTAGTGAATACTGCACATAAAACTCTCATTCGCAGAAATATATTCATAGCAGGCAATTAAAACTATATATATATATATATATATATATATATATATATGCAAGTGTTATTGATATGCTGTACGACGCCGAACAGTCGTTTCCGTACGAATGTAACGCATAGCAGCACTATTGCAGTCTCAAAGGTGAGTTACCGATGCAAGTGCGGACTGTTATTCCGAATGATTGTGCTGCCGGAGAGTTGTGGCTGTTGCGCAGAGGCGCAGTTCCTGAGAAAATTAACGCAGGAGTGTTAATAAGTCCGGCTAATAAGCTGCTAATAAGCCCTGCTAATAAGTGTAATAAGCTGTCATTGAATATAAATGCCCCGTTTTGGGGTAGCCTGTAAATCTGCTAACTTGATTCAGGCAAGGAAAACTTTTTTTTTGACAGTCTCACCATCTTTGCAATCCATTAAAACTGGGTGCCCCATGTGGTACCACACTTATCTTCTTGAACGAACGCAGCAGATCTACACATATCTGTACGTGTATGTGAGGTATGCCGTTTCTCTAATTGCTTCCTTATTGTCGTTATGATAGTGCATTGAATAACTGAAAGCAGCCGCTTATAATATACAAGCTGCTTAGTTGAGCGGACAGACATTTGGGAATGGCATTACATTTATGTATGAAATATAGGATAAGCGTAACATGTTTTTCTCGGAAATCAGACTCGAGAATAATTTATTTTGTTTACACTCCTAGAAAAAAGACGAAGAACGCAGCCACCTGTCTTTTTTTTTTTAGTTCAAACAAATTTGTGGGTTTTACGTGGCAAAACCACGATATGAGTATGAGGTACCCGGTTTAGATTTCCCCACCTGGGGCTTTTTAACGTGCACCTAAATAGAAGTACACGAGTGTTTTCCATTTGTTCCCATCGAATTCCGCGACGGATTGAACCCGCGAGCTCCAGTTTAGCAGCGCAACGCCGTATTCCACTATACCGGGTGTTCGAAATTAAGGTTTAGGTGAATTTTTAAAAATCTCCTGTGGCAGTTAGCACAATTCTCATTGATGAGCTGGGTTATTCGAAGAGGCGGACATTAGTAGCACGAGAAATCGAAACACCTATTCACCTTATTAACAAAATTGATTAATGAGCTTCTTAGTTAATTACTTTACGACACATATTGCAATTTACGAATTGTAGCCGGTGATGTTGCAAAACGCATCCACTTGAAATGAATTTCCAGAATGACACCAAGACATGACCGCGATAAAGGACCCCGTACCAATTACTCCGCATTCTGTTACGCGAGTAAGGCGGAAACTTGAATAGAATGTTGCGCTGCAGTTTTTTTTTTTTTCAATAACAATGCTTCCCGTAAATCTGAGTACCCGCCGCGGGGGCTCAGTTAGCTAAGGCGTTGCGCTGCTGAGGACGAGGTCGCGGAATCGAATCCCTGGCCGCGGCGGCCGCATTTCGGTGGAGGCGAAATGCAAGAAGCCCGTGTGCTTGCGTTGTAGTGGACGTTAATGAACCCCAGGTGGTCAAAATTAATCCGGAGCCCTGCACTACGGCGTGACCTTATAATCAGAACTGGTTTTGGCACGTAAAAAAACCCAAAAGAAGAAAGAAATCTGAGTACAAGGTACCGGATGGGGCAGATATGCTTTACTTGTTTGAAGCGGCAAGCAGGAAGGTTACATATGTTTCTCCGTTTGCGTTTCGCAAGACCTACTGATGGAAAACTATATGCGGAACAATACACACGAGAGATACATGCTGCTTGAAGAACGAGAAAAATATTTGTTCTCCAAAGGGAACCGTACAATAACATAGTAGAATGAAAGCCGACACTGCGGCCGCAATGCACGCGCAATCACCGAGCGGCATTAAAAATAAAATGAAGAGAAAGAAAGGCATTTATTCTTAAGACATATATACATGTCATATTCGATTATGAACACCATTTGAGAGGTCTTAACTGCAAATACCAGCGCGCGAAGTAGTGCGAATGACCCTGCCGAGCAGTATCGCCAGCAGTTTCCAACGGCGCGACCTTGATGTGGCCCAATCCAGTTCGATCGCAGCGCCGCCACAGTATTTTTCCACGTCGGGCGCCTCACTGCAAAGCATGCGCCGCCCCAGCCGCTCGTCCCACTCGACCATATTCTAGTACACTCTAGTTCCAACCAATCGACCTTGGTTCAACTGCGCTGTTGGAAATCCGGTGCTGCCACTGTACCGGTGCAATCCGTTGTCGGCGTCGGCCAACACCGCTGGGCACAGGCTGGGCGTCGGCGGCGTTGTCCGTTAAACAAAAATTATATTTACGTATATGTATATGCCACGCCTTGCTATACGACATATATTGCCACATTATTCTATCACTAAAGTTGCTCATACCTTGTCTTATATAATTGACAAAGTTATTCCTCGGAATTTTGAGAATGACAGCCCACAAACAAATGTCGTGAAACAGAACACCGACGGCGCATGCCTTTTATGTTAAACCTTCTCAGAGTGAAATAATAAAAGTGCTAAACAGTAACAGAAACCTGAAAACACTGCTATTTCTTGGCGCGGCTGTGCACTACCTCCGGGACCGGCCCACGCAACATGCCGCGTTTTTATCAGAAAGCTTGCCTTCATGCATAGCGTTCGCCGCCAGCGTTTTCCGGTAAACATTACGGTTACATAAGCAGCAGTTGCCGGGAAGCGTGGGTAGCAGTCAGGAATCTTTGAATGCTATCGGATTTTTCTTGAAGGCGAAGCATAGGCGTCCCCCAATTTTTGCCCAATTAATTACTTCTGAGGCATGCAGAGTACTTTGAGCAGTGAATAGCAATGGCGAAGCACCTCTTCGTCGGCGAATACTGTTACATCTGCTTTTGCTACGGTGCCCAGAAATACAAAACATTTACCACAGATTTCAATATGTACCCACTCTTGTTCGCTGAAACCACGGCTGAAACCCAACAGGCCTCACTCGCTAGCAAGAACGCATGTGAATGATTTCAACATAGCTTTTTACTACGAAAGAGTATGCAGAAACTCCACATGAGTTATCCAAGTATGTGTAAGCGTACCCCCAAATTTCAGGTTGGCCCACCCCTACAATAGGCTTCCCCATCCATTTTATATGGAGCCCTATGTATCCCTACGACTATGCATAAATCTGATCATATGGGCATTCTCTCTGGCCAATTTGTTGTTTGTTTTGGTTTCAAATGTTTCTTACTGCTTATAAAGCTACCAATCATTTACATTTAAACTATTATAACGATTAAATGTCCTAACTTTGTAAATTAGGCTTTTGTGCAGATACAAGGCATTACACTTTTTGCGCGACAGACATATTTTGCTGGGGTACTCTCCAAAGAATGCTTACACATTAAATGAACCAAATAAGACCGCACATCACGTTAGTGGTACAAACAATGACTATCAAACAGTTCAAAAATTCACGTAAGGCAAGAAGCCTTCATTCTCATTTAGATAACATTTGGTCATGCCCAAAAAAATTGCCTGCTCCACATGCAATCATTACCTCATAGCAAAACAAGTGGTGCCAGTATCTACCACATTGTAGACCTTGCATCGGAAAGTAATGATAAGGCAACATTTGCAACATTTCCATGCTTGAAGAACAGTAGCGCACCCAGGATCTCTGCCAGGTGGAGGAGGGGGGGGGGGAGGGTGCGGGAAAAGCACTTTGCATAATATGCAATTTCCTTGCTTTAGTCAGAGGAATCAAACAGCAAATAAAATGCCTAATAATTATAATAATAATGACACCAAGGATGATGACGATGTTTCATTCTTCAGTGTTTTACTCAAATTCAGGAGTGAATGAATAAATACAAGACAATGGTAGTGTTTTTGTTAATCAGGAAAATTCAACTTCAAGCCACCTCCTGAATTGTAATAACAATGTGAACAGAGCACTGAAGGCATACGTTGGACTGGTGGGGCTGGACGTGGGGGGGGGGGATAGAACCAACCTCCCTCCCCGTTAGTGCGCCACTGTTGAAGAAATACCCAAGTTTGTGCATTTTGCACAAACAAAATAAACAAGCGGTACGAAAACCATATTCTCAGAAATTTCCAGTCTTCGGGAACAAAACATGCAAACTTTTTGAGCATAGACGGTGCCTGGTGTGGCCGATGACTTATTTAGAACAGCAGTCGCAGCACTGCTGTTCTATTCTGCAGTGCTATTTTGGACCTTGCCCAGTTTGGCAGAGATGGCATTTTGAGCCAATCAGAGAAGCATTAACAAAATATTAGTGAGCAATGGAGACAGTGGTCCAGTTCTCCATCTCGACATAGTCATGGCAACGCATGAACATACGCCCAGTAGCTTGGCAACTGGCTCTCAAACTTGTGATCAGTGCACGATGACACTAACTGAGCTGCAGCAAACTCGGCTCTCTTAAGATAAGGATTCATATATCTTATAAAAAAGAACTAGCCAAGCTATTTATTTTCTATCTCTGAGAGGTTCACAACGTTAAGGTGAAGCTTAATTGAGGTTACACCTTCTGTACAGGTGTAATTAGTAAGACTAAAGACAAGTGACGTGGTTTTTAAGGGTTTAAAGCAAGTTGGTGAGCAAGGCAGAGTGAAGATCACAAATACATGCAGCATATTAAACTTTCTATCTAAAAAACACAGAGTAAGAATTTTAAAATAACCACAAACAAGTACGCTAAAATACTGAATATCGGGGGTCCGAACTGCACTGAATGACTTCCACCTACATCATGAAATGCAAACCCACAGTACATATAAAGCTATTTGAAACAAAGGCAGGAGCTGCTGGGAGCTGCTGTTAAGCTTGTTTGTGGCAGTAAAACTTGAAAGGCGTTTGAATTTTATCAAGTGCGTTCTATCCTTTATAACTCTTAAGTGAAGTGTTGCAAATGCAAGTTTCATATGGCATACCACATTGCAGCACGCTGTTGTCTGGGCTGTGTAGACAATGTGTGACCTCAAAGACCACGGTGATACTACATAAAGTACCGCAGTCACCACTGCTTGTTGTCAGAGAAACAGGACTCTCATTCATAACCTGAAATCAACTGCAAGAGCAGAGCTTGTTCCATAACATTTTAATGTGATTAGCACGCTTCACCTCCTTCAGCCATTTTGAGCCTATCTATTCATCTACAGTATAGACCAATTATAACGTAACCGCTTTTAGTGCAGGACCAGATATAGTACGGTCTTTTCAGACTCCCGTTAATTTCCCCATAGCACTCCATATATACACGTATCGCTTATAGTGCAGTTGCTGGAGACGAAATGCCGGTTACAGTGCGGCTGCCGGCGCAACCAATAACCAGGCCGGTTGTGCGGCTGCCGGCGTGTCTCCACCGTCGGGCATGTTCCCGTTGCTGGTGCATGAATAGCTCCGTTCATATTTTTAGCCCGACGCACCAAGCCATGCCAGCCACGCATCCCAGCATTCTTCGCAAGGAGCGGGCAGAATGATGCAATGGCGGGAGCGTGCGAAAGCACATCCGTCGCTGCGGCTCTTGCACATTAACAAGCATGGTGTCACGCACGCACAAGCAAACATGAACACATCTCACTCGATGACCGTGGAAACTTGCTGTCAGAACCCTATGGTGAGGAAGCGCAGAAGCAGCAGTGAGTGAATTGACCTTCGTGCTGCCGCTCGCATCAAAGTGAACTCTAGCCGCGAAAACACAGTGCACGGTGGACTGTGCCCCCGTCGCAGATGGCTTTCAAGATACAGCGGCCCCTGTGGGCAGGCATGCGCGCTCAGAGTAAACGCTCAGATTATGCCGCTGTTGTGATGCCATCATAGTCATGCCGTCATGGTCGTGCCTTGGTTGTCATTCCAGCTTCTTCATACCGCCTGTTGTCATCACACTATCATCGTGGTACCATAGTTATCATTTAATAATCGTCATCTCATACCATCTTTGTTTTTGCGTCGACGTCATTCCATCATCGCCACTGCGTCAGCGTGATACAGACATTGTCATGCTTAAGGGTGACCTTGGCAAACGAGTGCCATAGCAAAGTGGGAGGATACCGGAGCATGTCGCATGTAGTCAAAGCAACAGAAGCTTCGGAATGACCACTACAGATGTTAAATAAATGTTACTTCCAAAATGCCGTGGCCTGCTTGAACGCGAATTGCATTACCACTGACGGTCATGGTGATACAAGTTCTGCTGTAATTTTTTTTTCATCAAGGTCGTGGTATGAATAACCAAAATCCACAACACCCCATAGCATTTGCACTAGGTAATGAGATGTGTGACCGAGCACTGCACAACACCCCCATGCGATTATATTTACTACTACACTAAACTGTCAATTGACATATGGCTTGAACAGCAAGAAGTATGAAGTACTATTCCAATTCTCATATAGTATTAGATATAGCACACCTCTACCAATTACTGTAACCAATACTGGCTTGTCAACTTGCCAGGCTTTCAGCGTGCTAATTATAATCCCCACATTGCATGCACCTTTAGCTGCCAGGTGGCTAGAGCAGTACCAAATAATTGTGAGCACTAGTGTCGTGTTAACGAGACACTAAAGGAAAATATTAAGTCAAGCTACATTGAAAGATCAGGGTTCTACAATTATGAATTCGTCATTCATAGCGAAAACAGTGCACTTGTAAGTGAAAAAATTACAAAAATATAAACTCGGAGTGGTGCCACCTATTTTCGACTAGATACCTCTCATGTTACGTCAGCGCTGGTACATTCGTGGAGAGCAACAGTGAGGGAGGTCAGATGGGAATTTTGTCATTTTGTCCGTTTTGGCACAGGTGATTCAAATTGAGTAGCAACAGCAAGGCCTTCGGGGACAATTTTCTACGCAACAGTCATATATTGCCAACAGAATATACTAATAGACTTTTAGAAGAATAATATAGCGCTAACTTAGCTCTATTTTACTTTAGTGTCCCTTTAAAATTGTCAATACACAGTATTCCTAGTTACATCGAAAATAAGGCAACACCACAGCATAAAGAAACTCTATGATTGCGCAAAACAATGTTAACTAAGCCAAACCTACAACCCAAATGTCAATTAAGACAGACGTTTGTACACCGAAGACAAGTGGTGACTAACGATACGTTCATTTATTGATGCCGGTTCAACAAAAAATGAAACTAATAGGCTGTAATAAGGCCTAAATACAATGTTTCACAGGGAACAAACAAATAAGAAACTACACTTTGTTATTATTTTGGTCTTCTACCGGTTCTACCACGGGTTCATCCAGTGCAGTTCGAATTTGCCTCACTAAACCGCTTGGATCGTCCATTGCAGTTTTGCCTGTAAGGAAAAACAAAGTGAAAATCAATTACACGTCTCAATTACATACAATTCGGGCAGTATTCACAAGCAAGCAGCACAGCATACCTTAATATAAAGCCTAAACGACACAGAAGCTCATCCGAAAATAGCCTTTTTAATTTTCTCGAGAATACCCATGTCTCCTTCTTGTGCGGTCTCATCTCTGCCAGCATACGTTTTCTTCTCGCCTACAGAAAGAGAAAAGAAATTTTGCTTTCTGAATAAAACTGACAGAACATATCAAAATACTTCTTAGCAGCGCATGCTGGCAGAAACACAAGAGGCATAGTTCTGTTAACACTAACACTCTGTGAACTGAGTCTTTTTAAATCCACACACTATGGACATTGATCTACTGACAAGTTGTGATCTACTGACATTATGAACAAAATTCAGGAAGTTCAACGAGCATTCAGTACAGTAACTAGGCGACTCAAAAGATGTTTACGATTGGACTGGGATTTGTGGCAGCTAGGTCTCACAAGACAGAGACAAGGGTACAACATTGTGTGATGAAATGTAAAAATGCAATGCAAATCATCCTAAGCTGTGGAAGTGAGCAGCTTCTCTGCAACCTGTTCAGAAGAGTGCTGATGGTCAATTGTTGGACAATCATAAACCTGTATTTCCATGTTACTTAAAAAACAGCGCTACCAACAAAGAACACCAAAAAGAGAGTGAACACACACGGTGCTGTTTCTGACACGTAAAAGAAGCCGAAGTACTACACATCAACTGAACCTGCAATTTTACAGCCACCTATAGGGCTTGTTTAGTTCAACAGTAAAGTGTTCAGACATTGAGGTCATGCCACCAGAATATAAATATATAAAGTAGACTTCCGTTCATTTGACTCCGGTTAATTCAATCTGGACCGAAGCTACGGGCCTGCGCTCATGCACTTCTATGGGTCCAAACTTTCGCCGATTTCAATTCTAAAATAGGCCTTCGCTGGATAATTAGAACTGGACCAGTCAGTACGCATGCACCTGACCCCTATAATGACCCCAACAGCGACCTATAGTGGCTGTGTCGGTCTCAGCGGAGCTTGGGGACAGTGAATACGTTGAACACACGTCCTCTCCTGTCGAAAACGCTTATTTTCTGCGTGCCCTAGGAAGATTTTCAAGCAATAACCGTAGCTCATAATGTCTGAATACGATATTTACTCAATTCTAACATGCACCCTTTTTCTTTTCAGGAAAACTGGCTCGAAAATTGTGTGCGCGATGCAAACATGAAACCAAAACCGCCTACACGGCGTTTGTATGCTTTACCACGTAACACAGATGTACTGCGGCGAAGCTGGCTTTACGAAACCGGCCACCATGGAGCAACATCTGTTAGACCCCTGCCCATTTTTCTTGCTAAAAAAACGGGTGTGCATTAGATTTCTACTTTGTTTAGGTGCTTTAAAGTCATTTCTAAGTTAGGTTTCTACTTTTGACACATAGAAAGTGGGCACGCATTTGATTCGCGAGCGTTAGAATTGGGCAAATACTGCCAAAGCAGTGTGTTATGGCGTTTTTCTGCATCTTGTTTAATTCGACCTGCCAAATAATTCAATCAATTTTGTCAGACCCGTCATGGTCGAATTAATGGAAGTCGACTGTATAGGCTTAGCATTACCTTAAGCAATGAAAGGCTGCTCTGCAGCTTACACATTAAAAATTGCTGCACCGGTTTTTAAGTAACGCTCCACTGTTGAGGCATATGCACAAATCCAGCAGGGCTAGCGGGCACACTAAAATGCTTTGAAGACAAATGCTAATGTGCAGAAGAAAAAAATGTTTCAGAAGTATAAAAATAAAAGTGGGGTCAGCATACTATATGAAAGGTGTGCATAGATAAAGTTCTATCAGATCTGTGCAAACCTTATCAAACTGCGTGTCGAACACAGTGAGTAGCCACTTATCTGATATCTTCCACTGAGTCTTGGCTTGTTCCTGACTCCTCCAGTTTTTCTAAAAGCCACCACTAAAATCATGACGATCATGGTTGACTGTGTTCAGCACCTTTTCAATCCGCCATTTATGGTTAGTTTAGATTCCATGCATACTGCACCATTGTATAGGGGTGGTGACAGGTATCACCTTGCCATAAAGGAAAATTTGTCACCTAAATTTCCTTCTTGCCTTGAGAGGTCTATACTATTTTCCATCAATCCTGCCCCTTTTGCTCATCTCTTGCATTGCCTAGCGAGTGTGCAATTCGCACCAAAGCACACATGGGTTTAGAGCTCTCTGGTATGAGCAATATGTGATGCGGCACACTGAAAATTTCAAAGGCAGCGTCACAGCTAGCCATATCAATTTGTGCAGCGCTTCATGATCAGCAGGATTAGCTTTATGGCAGAATGCTCATCTCGCATGTGGTGGATTCAGGTTCCACCTAATGCCACGAGCATAGCACATTCCCACATAGCCATTTGCTATAAAAAATTTTCTGGAGCAACCACTTACATAATTTGTCAATTAAATTAGGCGTTTTTACATTTTGCACAAAAGGCCTGTGCCTATTAACAGCGAAGCTGTTCTAACCAGAAAAAGTGGCGCCTGCTGTCGCAAAACCTCGCCGAGCTATGACGTCACTGCGTTACCTAGCGATCACCTCGCGGAGCAGCGTCTGCCTCGCCTCCTCTCTGTGCCGTGCACATGTTGCCTTGACATGGGATGAAGGAGAGGGAAGGAGAGCATGCGCGCGGCACGCGCAATGCTCAGGAGAGAGAAAGAGAAAATGAGAGTGAGAGAGAGAGAGAACGAAATTGTAGCAGCACCAACGAGGCAAGGCACAGAGCTGCTGCTGACGCTGCCCGCATTGCCTAGTCGCGCATACGCCGAAGCAGTAGCGATGACGTCACCTCACGTTGCCTAGTAACCGCCGGCCACGGAGAAAGAACAATTTAGGAGGCGCAACTCGGCTCCCTCCCGCGTCATCATAATGTCATGCAGGAGCACGGCGGCGGACATCGTGACAGCGCCCCCTACCAAACGCCGTATGCCTGACGTATGGTCACGTGAGGGTTTGTCGAAGCGATGCAGCGGATTCTTGCGGATGCAGCGGTGCAGAGCTTGGTCGCTCGGTCTTGTCGTCTGCTTGAGCATGGATGCCAGTGCGCCGTCCTTGCATTAGGTAGCTACAGCTCGAGTACGCTAGCTGAACACGATGCCTGTCGCTAAACGAGACAGCAGCTATTACAACGTGTTCTCGCTAAGCTAGCCGGAGTGCCATGAGACAGGGACTAACCAGTACCTCCCCAAGGAGCAACAATTACTTTTTCGGCTCGTCAGGGAAGACTGCGCCTCCAAGGTCAGCGTAGCATTTACGCCTGCTGAGCGTTCCACTGGGGAAATGTTTTAGTAGACATTTCTCGTCAGTTCTCGATCCTCGCTTTCTATAGACTAGAATTCAGAGCCGTTCTCGGGCGCCGCCATTTTCTCGCGACGGTGGCATCGCGGCGCGAGCATTGGCTGTGGACTGCAGGCACTGCAAATCGCTGCACTGGCGGAAGCAGGAGCGGTGGCAATGAATTGTTCTTCAAGCGGACCGTTAAAGCTTAAAATTGCTAAGTGCATGCTCATTTCATGTCTGCATTATGTACGCATGACGAACGCAGTAGAACACGCGTCGGATGGAGGGTACGCTTGACTTTTCTCAAGTTTCGCGGTATCATGGTCGCAATGAGGGCTATGCATTTCCGTTTGCGGAAAACATATACATTGGTTTCCGCACGTCCTAAAGCAAGGTATTCTGTTAGATTAAGTGTTCTGGCAAGTGCCAGCCATGGTGCAAGATAATTAGTGCCAATAAGCATGCTACAGCTGCATGTAACGTTGCTGTGCGCTGTCACAGAGCCTTTGCAGGGACATGACAGTGTGTTGTGGCGAAGCTTTAGTTGTTGAGAAAAGTAAAACTCAAAAGGTATAAAACTGGATTTCATTCGTACCTCGACAAACTTATCCAAACAGGGTAGCGGTTTTCGAAATGCGTTTCACACCTCGTGTAACATTACTGAGTGAAGGATGTGATGAATGTAACAATTTTGCCGCGAAGCACTCTTTGTTTTCTTTTGAACCGCCTCTAGAAGCTTCTCTAATAGCCTCGTTGGCTATGTGATACGTGACTAAAGCACACTTGCTTGTTGCGTAGCTTGCACTGGAGGCGCAATGCTAAAGAGACAGCGGAGCTGATGGGCACCTAGCTAGTCTTGGCTTTTGGGCTAGGCTAAGCACTACCAAGTCATCCCCAGCATTTTCCGGAATTGTATTGATAACTGATCGATTATCGATTAGCTATTGCTTGGCTATTGCAAGGTATTGGCCATGTATTTGGGCTAGGCTAAGCACTACCAAGTCATCCCCAGCATTTCCCAGAATTTCTTGATTATTTGTCGATTATCGATTAGCTATTGTTTGGCTATCGATTGGCTATCGCAAGGTATTGGCCACGTATTTCGCCTAGGCTAAGCACTACCAAGTCATCTCCAGCATTTTCCAGAATTTATTGATTATTTGTTGATTATCGATTAGCTATTGATTGGCTATCGTATTGGCCACGTATTTAGGCTAGGCTAAGAACTACCAAGTCATCCCTAGCATTTTCCAGATTTTATTGATTATTGATCGAGTATCAAATAGCTACTGATTGGCTATCGATGACTGACTATAAGCTTAAGTAGTCCCAACCATGCTTAGCTAGACTTAGCAGGCTCAGCTTCGCTAGTTCACAGGGGTATTTGCAATTGCGATTGGACCCTTTCTGTACTACTGCTAGGATCTGCCCACATTTTCTGTTTGCACGTTACAGACTAACGCTCGGCTTAAACAGATCCGCTGTTAAAAAAAAATGAATACTTGGGGAGCCCTTCTGCCACGCAACAATAATCATAATCTGGTTTCCTAGCGTTTCATTTCTTCAAAACTCATCCCTCGGCGTCGCCGCGTTGGTGCGGTGGTTACGGTGTTCGGCTGCTGACGCGAAAGACGCAGATTCGATCCCGGCCGCGGCAGTCGCATTTCAATGGGGGCGAAATGCTAGAAGCCCGTGTTCTGTGCGATGTCAGTGCACGTTAAGGAACCACAATTTCTGGAACCGTCCACTACGGCGTGCATCATAATCACATCGTAGTTTTGGCATGTAAAACCACAGAAGTTATTAAGACGAAACATGTCTCATGCGGAGGTGTCCCTTAAAGAGTTGGCAATGGCCTTGTCGAAAACCTGGCGTCGCCGCGGATGGCAAGAAAATGTCACGTGGCCCTATGAAAATGCATATACGTGTGACGCATACCCTAGTCCGTGATATACCCAAGTGCTCTATACCTAAGTCCGTGATTTGAGGGTAGGTGCCACACGGGGTTTTACATGTAGCGAAAGCCTATCATTTGGTAAAGTATGACCTAATGTGTAACTTAATGCATAACTCACTGCATGACTAAATTTGCACCAGGCTTCCGCCTTCAAGTGTTACGAAGAGTGTAATGCCGAGCGGAATTTTTTTAAAGTTGGCACTCGCCACATTCCTATCAAGAATGCCGACGACGGCACAATGCCACCTTGACGAGTACCTTTTGTACATCGTTGCTACTCATTCAAACCGTGAGAAGCAATGATACAAACAAGCGCCATGCACAAATAAACACACGCTAGTCCGCCGATTCCCGCAGTCCACGCCGAGAGGTGGCCGCCTGGTGTCGAGAGTATTGGAGCACGCCCGCAACCTGCGTGCGAGGCTAAAATAATCTGGTCTATAGCTCTCGCCCATTCTTGCAGGCGTTCAATGTCATTTGGAGCTTTGAAAGTTCGAGCTTCCTGCGCAGTACAGTAGAACCTCGCATACGTTGTTAAAAAATATGCGAAAAATAAACGTACGATCCGGGAAAACGTACGATCCTAATCCAGTAAAAATTGAAGCTGACAAGCCCATATTGAGGTGCAAGGGCAGAAAACATTTATTTCTTGCAAAACATACTTATTTTCTGCAGGTGCGTCTCACCCTTGGACAGGAACAACTCCTTTTCCACACATTGCAGACCCTCGTCCGCATTTTGGTTGTCTTTCGAGCGAAAGAAGCTTTGTAAGGCTTCCAATACAAGGGAATTGAGCACTGCAGAAAAGCCGCGCGGCGGCCGTCTGCCACTTAGCGCTTCACAAGCACATGAGAGCGGCCTTTTTGCACACCTGAATGATAATTTTTCACTGCAGAACGCATCATACGACCGCAGTTTGCCGCAATGCTGAACGTTGCTGCCGAATAATCGTACTTTCCGGAAACGTATTAACCAGAATGTATTAACACATTCCTCTATGGGGTTATGTTTATTTTTCGCGATTGCGAATGTAGGAGCCGGGAAATCATATTAAGCGGGAACGTATCAGCGAGGTTCTACTATACTGTAAAGACGAAGTGAACTTGGCCGCGGGCGCTCGCAAGGCGGGCACAAGGCGGGCACTGGAAGGGAAGACGACGAGGCAGAGAATAGAACAGCTGGCCCAGGAATGGGTGCTGTCTCTGTGTCTCTGTTCCTTTACAATGGTGCAGTCGGCGAAAGCCCAATCTTAAGGCACTCCAGCCTTCAGCACCGTGCTGTGGAGGCCTTGCGTCCTCCGGCATCTCGCCATTCCAGGGTCATTCTGGCGAGGAAACACCGTCATGCTTCCCTTGACATGAATGCCGCATCTGGGACTACCTGGATCTCCGAGCCCCCACGGCATGCCGTTCACGCTGCCTTCGACATGGATCCTCGCCGTCATGGGTGCCTCCTGCGGCCAGGGAACGCCGTCCACGCTTCCCATGCTCCGGATCACTGCCCCATGACATCATCGCAATCTCAGCCAGCAAGGGATGCCATCCATGCTTCCTCGGTTATGGAGCCGGCCACCCTACCACCGTTGCAAGCACCCACCGCACCATCTGGGGACGGCGTCCAAGCCTTCTCGGTGGCTATAGGGCAGGACTCTACAGGTGATCTTGTCCAAGCCATTGCCGAGCTGAATCACCAGCTCGTGCTTTTGACGAACACCTTCGCATCTGTCGGTGGTTGCACCGTTGCACATCACACTGAGACAGTGCTTCGGCCACACCGTCTTGGACCTGTCCTGCCTGAGAACGCCGTACACGCTTGCCTTAGCGAGAATATCGTCATGAGAACTACTTCGACTCCTCAGCCACCAAGGTATGCCGTTGATGCTTCCTTGGTGGTAGAACCGGCTGCCGTGACTACCACAACGACCGCACTGTCCGTGGACACCGGCCCTGGTTCCAAGTGCAGCTACACAAGCAGCCTGGCGGAGTTGAGCCGCTGCGACTTCCCGCAGCCGGCTTATGTAAAAATACCACCTTTTCGCGGCTTTCAAGATGACGCCATCCTTTGGCTTCACACCATCAATGCTTCAGGTGATGGGCATGCTTGGCCAGACCACAAAAAATGGCTGGTTGCAGCCAAACGACTTTTCGGTGCCGCAAAAGGCATAGGACACCTACGAAGGCGTCAAGCAGCTGTCCTGGCCTGAATGGAGCGCAGCGCTCATAGCTGCTTTTGGCCGGCATCCTTGTGCCTGTGGTGAGTCCGACCAGCCCATTGCTGCGCATAGTGCTCCTGCGAGCTACCGCTTCAACGCTGCGGCATGTGTGCCCTACGGCAGCCCTCAGGCAGAGAGGTCCGCTGCAGACACTGGCTCATTGGGGGTCGCCGTCTGCTTCACCCCTGACGATGGGAAGCGCATAGTGACCACCGCTTCCGCTAGTGTCCCGTGTCCGATAGAACCACCTAGTAACCGCCCATTCCCTTATGCCTGCGCTGCCCCTACATTCCCAAGCATCAGCTGCGGCTTGTCATCATCGAAGATCGCGGCTGAGAACCAACGGTTCAGCAACAGAGGCAGACAGTGAAGCCCTCAGCCACCACCGCATCAGTCACAGGTTTCTTGTTCGAACTCCACGTCGGCACCCTCTGCCATCCATAGCGAACCCGGCTGCAAGGCCTACAAGACAGCGGATGAAGCTGTATCCGCAGCGGCGTCGGAAGTAGAGGCATGCGGTGACGACGCAGGAAATGCACAGTACTGCAACCCTTGGGACACGGACCCATCCGCCGTGGATCTGCGACTGCCGAGGGCCGAGGAGCAGAGCACCCAAAGCCCCACTCTGGAGCACGCCACCCCTGCCGCAAAGGGGGCACCGTCCACCAACGAGATGGACCGCCAGCGGCACATCTACGAGACGGCGTTAGCCTTACGTTTCAAGCGGCGAGATCCCGACCAGCGCTTGGACCGAAGGGCCCAGAGTCCTGTGGTCATCCTTCCCGGGCTGCAGCAGCAGCCGCGTGCAGGCCCCCTCGGCCCGGTGCCGTCGTCGTCCTCGTAAGTTTCAGTTGTACCGAGTCGCAGGGGAGGCATCATGGGGCAGCTTTCACTGCGGGATGCCTGTTACCCGAAGCAATGACCGCACCAGGGGAGCAGTTGCAGCACTTCGGTATCTTCTAGTGTTCAGGAGCAAACAGCGCCAACACCTCATGGTTCCAGCAGCAGTGGCGGTGGCAAGTTCCAATTCCTGCTACCCTGCAGAGGGCAGGGTTCGGTGTTGAAACAAGCGTAAGCGGCCGACAAGGCCATTTACCAGAACCACCCATTACCACGATCCCCTATTTCCGAGAACCCCCCTGCTGCCCCTATCGATACTGTCGCCGTTAAGTGCAACATCCACGCAGGAGTGAAGGTGTTCCCTTCATAGTCAGTGCGGCGCCCAAGGCATGGTGGCCACCGCAACAAAGTGGAGCCGATGGCCCTGGCACCCGTCCTGCTCAATATGTTCCAGTCTACATTCTCGGACAATGTGTGGCCATCTTTTTCCAACAACAGTCGGCAAGGCCTGCGACCAGCGCGCAACAGCCAGTGCCGCCCGCCAGAGAAGCTGGTTGCGCGCTGGACGGCTCACCAACGATGACCTCACACCCTGGACAAGATGCTTTGTTGCAAGCGCGCCGGAAACTTGCAGCGTGGCCGAGTGAAACACGAAGTGAACTTGGCCGCAGGCACTCGCAAGGTGGGCGCTGGAAGGGAAGACGACGAGGCAGAGAATAGAACAGCTGGCCCAGGAATGGGTGCTGTCTCTGTGTCTCTGTTCCTTTACAGTACTTATATCCGCTGTTACAGTTTGGGATGAAGCATCGGCGTCCCATTTTCGATAATCAGTGAACGCACACACAGCGAACACTTACATCGTAGAGGAGCAGTGAGGAACTGCAGAACCTAGAAGGGATGATTCTGAATGCGCGAAGCGAGTGGCAGACTCTGCTCTACTCTGCTGTTCCGTGTCTGTCCTTGTCTCCCCAAACGTGCCGCAGAAATATAATTAAATTTTGTTTCCCCACATGGTAGCTATGTATCGCATACTCTGATCAGCACTTTTTATGGTGCATGATAATAAAGATAAACAAATTCTCGTTTTTGGTACGCCAAAAAATTTTAAAAAGCACCAAGTGCAGTTTTCTATACGCGCATGGGTATGGTTGCAAATCGTCTGCTCTTTCTATACACACCTGGCTACGATTGCAGATTGTTTGATCTTTTAAGTGCGCAAGTTTCTTGCTCTTACTGCCGCATAAAAAGCATGTGATCCTAAATTTAAATCTTGAAAAAAATATCTATACCAAGATCGGTCTTTTATTCCTTGAGTGCAAACCGCGTGGGCACAAATCTTTTTGCGGCATCCAACAACCCAGCACAAGCGGCCAGTAGCAGACGACGCCGGATGCCGTCGAAGATCAAATTTGTTTTTTTTTTTTGTTTTTCTTTCGCGACTGCGGCCACGCGCGTGCCACTCCCACCGCGAGGGAAGTAAAGGCTTTAGAGGGAAGTAGTTCCTTGAGTCACCACAAGGGGCGTTGCACCAATGTTCACCACCAGCGATAGCACGTCTGAAGCTGCGCGTCTCCTCCTTTCCCAGCGTGACATTATCACGACAAGTGCACGCGCTGGCGCCAGCCCATAGTTTCACCTCGTGTTATTCTTTCTCCGTGCTGCTGGCGCAGGTGCGCGCTCGCTTCGCCCAACACAGCTCCTGCCTGCCTGCCTGCATTTGTGGCATGCCAGGAACGCTGCTGCTCGTAGGCGCCGACACGTCCAGCACTAGTCACACGAAATGTACCTTCCCTACACGCATAGTTAAGTTAAACCAAGTTAATACCTAGCAGTAGTAGCCAGTAATGCTTGAGGATTGACACTTTCGCTGTGCCTAAGCTTTGCACGACTGAGTGCAAACTTGCCCATTTTTTTTTTTTCTGTCAGAACCTTCCAGGGCTAATAAGAAAATCCTTCCAAAAAGTGTAACATTAAAATGGCTTTGAGAAAAGCACAATTTTATTTCCCATTATCAAGCAAAAAAAATAAGGTGTTGAATTTTTATCCCTTATTTTATCTCTCAATATCTGAAGATGTAAAACCCGAAATTGAAGACGCCTACATATGTAATCATATGTTATGAATACATGTAGAATCAGCTAGCGCAAGACAGAGGTAATTGGAGATCACAGGGAGAGGCCTTCGTCCTGCTGTGGACATAAAAATAGGCTGATGATAATAATATGTTATGCCCTTCCATGAGTGCTTTCAGCAAATGATATCTTTAATTTTCCTACCACATTCCCCATCAATGTCTGATCTCTCGCAATGAGAAGTTAGTAGCACATCATCAGCGTAGTTCCTCCCTTTTTTCTCTTCCCCTTCTCCCTTCCCCCAGCATAGGGTAGCCAACCCAGACTCTTGACTGGTAAACATCCCTGCCTGCCATATATCCCTCCCTCTCTCTCTCAAGCATGTACCTACCTTGCCTTGTGTTGACTATGCCGTCGACAGTGCCGGGTGTGTCCGTTTCCAGTTCAGCATACGCCTGAATCAGCGCTTTCTGCTTGTCATTTAGGCGCCTAAAAGTTGGCAAAGAAGAGAGACAAAAAAGTCCTCAGCATTGAACTTGTGTTATCATCGGGTATTAAGAATTCTCCATAAACATCTGTAGCATGCTCGAATGCTCTACATTTAAGTAAAACTAAAGTTTTCAAAGGAGGTTATTCCCGTTATTAAAAGTGAATTCTTCAATTTGTGCAATAGAACTTCTAAGTAAAGGTCATTATGGGCATGACTTGCACAGCATGTGCTGGTCTTCCGTTATCGTTTGTACAGCTTGTCAAATTACAGTCAATGACCAATATTTGCCCGATATTTCTGATGCGTTCTTGGCACCGCCTCGTACCCCCTTAGAGTCGATGTATAAGAACGTTTGAAATTTCAGATGCAGAAACCCTTCGCTGTGCAATTTTCATGACTTTTGCCATGACCGCAGTTCCAAAATGGCATCAATAGAAGCCATCACCACCGCCATTTCAACTCGCAGCCTCGAACCAGCACTCTCGCACGCCAATTTGCTGGCAGCCATAGCCACCATCGCGGCACACTAGGCCTAGCGGCTTCGACGTTCGCTACCAAGTTTCCTGCTGTTCGGTGCTGTGTCGTTTATTGAAAGAATTTGCCGCTATCAGCAATGGCGCCGGCTCCACCTTTGTAATCTTCGCTGATGGCTTCAAAGCACGGAAAGCATGACGTAAGTAAAAACGTTGAATGCCAGTTTCCAAAAATCAGCTTGGCCGCAATGCAGTGGTGTTAAGCGTGAAGCATATGTGACTTATTGCAGTGAAGCATACTAAGAGTGGAAGGGGGCAACTGTATTCCTTAATTATAAGCGTGCATCCGCCATCTACTGTCACAGTACGAGCACTGACAGGCTTAATAAGTGCACTGGCAGGCCTTAAGAACTGTTACAGGTGTGCCTGTGGCGATTTTAGCATTGATTTGGCGATTTAAAATCTGACGCTGACTGCACAACAGGGCCTTACTGACACATTTCTCATGAGTTTGTTCAAAAACTAACGTAAGAACTAAGAAATACCATCAAACCTCATTATAACAAAGCTGCGTCCGACAGAAAACATCTATGTTATATCCAAAATTCATTATAAACATACATTTGATCTTCAAGAAAAAAAAGTGCAATCAGCTTAATGTGAAAGAAACTCATGTTTAATGCCTCCAACAGGCCAGCAAACGGTCTCCTGTTAATTTTGATAGCCTGTCAGTAGTTTGTTGAGTGGATACGTGGCACGGGAACAACAGTAAACTACAAACAGCCTTTGCAGTGTGGTTAATACGGAAGTGTGCCTTTTTGGTGTGATCACACAGGATTGGGACTTTGGCTTGCAGGCTGTGTTTGGAAAAAACCTGCACACCATGTCCAAAATGCGTCGTTTCAAGTTGCCCTTGCCGAGTTTTTGACATTTTTTACTACCAGAATTCACACATTGAGCTGCTGAGTAAGCAAATGTTCCCTTTGCTATAGCAGTAGAATACTCACAGAACTCGAGCATGGCCAACCAACTTATTAATTTAAACTTCATTATATTAGATCATTCATCATATCAGTGTTCGTTAACTAGAGCTTTGACCATATGAGAGCCACAAAACCAGCAGTCTCTATGCACGTTGTGCCAGGACGACGCAAATGTAATAGCAGTCAAGAAAATGCAACTGAGAACATCACAATGCGGGTCCAACGTAATTAAAATAATTTCTGCTAGGCCTACATACTACTTCTACAGGAATGACTCCTGCAAATGATACATGAACATGACACTTGTTTCACGCAAAGCTGAAGCCCTCAGTATTCAAAAGCATTCTATAAGTCCCAAAAATTCAACTAACTGTGGTATCCGGATTTTCAGATGGACATAGTGATCTCCGTATCCGGAGCTGTTCAACCGCTTGACTCCCTTGTTCGCCAACCGAATTTTGGTGTGTGACGAGGTTCCCATGGGGACCTGCAAGCAAACAGTGTACATTAAAACAGATTAATCAATGCCCTGGCCATCATTGAAGACAATGATGATGGAAAACAAAGCAACACCTGCATTAATAATGAATGTCCTGGTAATTCATTGAAGACAATGATGATGGAAAACAAAGCAACACCTGCATGCTACTCAATCATGTTAAAGTGCTACTGTAAATTTATGCCCAGGAAGATTCCCATACAGTAGACTTTTCTTCAAGGGTCACTAAAGGCAAATATTAAGTTAATGTGGACTGTCAAAATACCATTCCAGGAACCTCACAGCATGTATTTTGTACCAAGAAAAAACTTAGTTTAATAGAAAATCGCAGCTGAAGGCTCCGCATACCTCTAGAGACATTCAAATAACCCTCCGAGTGGGCAGTTATGACGTTGCATACGTCATCACAGCCCTTTACTCTGGTCGGTGAGTAAAACTAGAAACCGGGAGACTGCGCTATGATTTACTGCACAAAACGCAAAAGCACTGCGAAAAACTGAGCCAAGGATTCCCCGCTGCAGCTGCTCCTGGTCAAGTGGCGTGAACCGTCAGTGCATCATGCAACATCGCATGGATATTGCATTCTCTGCTATTTGTAGCACTGCGTGATAACGAAACTACTGAGATGTGAAAGTGCGGGCGACGCAGCGTCGAGCAACAACGAAACCTTTTTTTCGATCACACGCCTCATCAAGGGTAATGACAAAAAAATTATTTTTCTAAGAATTGAATAGATGCAGACAAGTACCACTTTCTTCTGTCTTATAATGCAATTATCTTTTTATTATGAGTGGTTGAGTACTAGTGAGAGAATTATATTGAGGAGCATCCACGCCATCAGTCTTGTATTTGAAGGTCCCGGAGTAGTCTCAATTCGTATCCTGCATTTACCTTAAATTCTCGATTACTAAAGCTCTGCTCGTAATCATATTTACGCCTTAGGCGTCCTAGAGCATTATTTCATCACTTCAGCATGACTTAATATAAGCCTTTAATAGTATCCCTTTAATTCGACTATGCTAAATTCGATTTTTCAGTTAATTAGATCCCGATCTAAGGCCCCCAGGTGGCACCCATACATTATAATGGGTCCAATTTCGATACTGAAATTGGCTTTTGCCTGGGTAACTTGCACTCAGCTGATCATCATGCACGTTCCCGACCCCAGTGGTGACTCCAATAATGGCAGCGTCCATCTCAGCAGCACTTAGGGTACAGATGTGTTGAACACACGTCATTTGCTGTAGAAAATGACTATTCTCGGCCTGCCTTAGGAAGATAGCAAAGTGAGAACAGTAGCTCGCTGTGGATAACAGTATTTACCCAATTGCCATATAGACTCGTGTAAGGGCTGCACTATTTAGTTACACGGGACCAAACCTTTTGGTCAAAATGGTGCCGGCACAGCCGGTGACTTATGCACACCCCTGCTCTCACCATCCAGTAGCAGCACGCATAAGTACACAGCGCGCAAATATTCTCTGATGTGTGCGAGCGGCATGGGGACACCGAATGCGATTGCTTCTCCTTCATGCATTTTCGTTTTCAAAGATAATTTGCTGGAAAATTTTGGCCGGTGCAATCCAATACAAAACCAGAACCGTACTCGCAGCACTCTACTGACAGCCAGCCTAGCCAGTATCATCGCCACTGCCATCACAAGCTGGCAATCATGGATGAGACAGAACGAGTTCTCATATAGCATGACGACGTAACGACGCCGACACGCCGCTTTCAGTCTGATTTTGAAAGCACATTCAAACGATATGTTATTTTACATGTTAAACTAGCAGCAACAAGTTGTGTCATGTGTTTTCAGTGTTCCAGAGAATTGCATGCGTTGCAGGACGAACTTGCGAAGCGTTAGTCTAGGCATGGGCCACCATCCTGTTTGCGATTGTTAACGGAATGGTTTGATAAATGCAGAATATCAGACATGCTATGGAGGACATGTAGTGGTTCTTTATAGACAGCGATTAAGTGCTGTATGAGAGTGATTATGACGGGTAGTAACAAATAAATTTCCATTCTGCGAAGGCAAAGTTAGCTGATCTCATCTTTTTCTTATTGCCACAATCTGAGGAATGCTACATTTTTTTTTTTGCTAAAAATCGGGCGCCCGTTTGATTTCTACTTTGTTGTGGAGCTCCAATGTCATTTTTATATAGTTTTCTACTTTGAACCTACAAAAAGTAGGTTGCGCATTGAATTCGGGGACGTGTTCTTGGGTTGCAGCAAATACTGCTAAATGAATCAGTGGTGTGTTTAGGCGTGTTTTCTGCCCCTTGTTTAATTCGACCAATTTCGTCCGTTATGTTATGTTCGAATTAACGGAAGTCAACTGTATAGCAATAAACTTGTACTTATCTGACTAACATGATTATTACTTAATGACACTATGATTCCATTTTGTTTTCTTGGTAATGCTCCTGTATTAATTCTTGTTTGTATTACTTGTAATGTACCCCCCTACAATAATGCTTTCGCGATCGTCAAAGTAGAAAGCAAAAATGGCCGCCTCCAAAAGTGACGTGCACGCTTCGGAAGATCGCAGATCTTGTGATTCCGCTGCGTCTGCGGCTGATTTTATCGATGGATCGAGCAGCAGTGGGTCTGAGGATCCTGCTATTTTGTCGGACTTTGACTTTGAGAGCAACGATGATGCAAACCAGCCCGGAATATCGGTGACCGCAGCCCAGCACGCCCAGCTGTAGTGCTTGCAGTTAAATTTTTGTAGCAGAATACCTGTTCAATGAAAAATTTAGATTTTTTTGGAGATGGTGCCTATTAGATGGCAATACATTTTATATATCTCATAATTTTCGTTACATTTTAATAATAATAATAATAATAATAAGCATGTATTTACAAACCTTGTTCAATTTCCCCCCACAATCTTGATTTTGGCAATTATTATCTTTTATTTTATGACATACATCTCGTTAATAAACCTTTCATGGGTGAAAAGTGCATTCATTCTGCTTTTTGTTTAAGTATTACATAAAATATTGAGTGCAGTAGTTCCTTCAGAAAAAGAAATCTGGCGTAACCTACAAAGAACACTGATTTTCCCCACCACAGCGTCACAATGCACGGAGAACGCAATTTTGTAGCCCAATACAACACCTTACAATGCAGACACACAGCACCACTAAAGAAAATGGCACACACTCGTGCTTGCTCATATATGTGGGTTACTTTCACGATCTGGCTATGCACTGGTTCAACGTGACATGCAGTTTTGCTGCTCCTTGCCCAGCACTTGCCACACAGAAAGTGATGCAAAGTGACTGTTTTCAGCTTCAACATGCTGCAGTCAAGGAAGGCTCTGCCCACGATGCCACATCAGTGGTTTGCCATTGCAGGTTTTGGGCACAACAACCAGGAAGGGCAACATAATAAATGGGAAGCTATACACATAGCCCTATGGGAACTATGGAAAAAGCCAGGAAAACATACCAAATAAGAATGTATCAACAAGGTTCTACTGTAGTAAGTACAAAGTACAAAATGCATAAGACAGTCAAACTACTGATATAATCTCGACCGGGTGAGGTGGGTCGTCACCGCAGGAATCAGGAAACGACGATGAAGGCGGGCATAGTGATGATGAAAAATAGAAAAGGTTGTATTCACTTCATTGGTACATGGTTTTTGACTCTATCCGAGTCTCGAGCGGTTCTGATTAACACGGGGGCCAGGACGGCCTTAAATCCCCTCGTGGTGGCCGATGTTCCCTTCGGGGAAGTCCTCTCTCCGGTGGTCAAGTTGACGACCTCCTCTCCCTCGGGTCCCCCTTCTTGGTAGCTCGCCGTTTTCGTCTACTCCGTAGAGGTGAGAGCTCTCTCGGGGCTGAAGGGGATTATCTCGTCACGGGAAAAGCGCTGGGCTTGCTTCCCACATTGGAGAGATACAGATTCGGCATAACCTGGCTGG